>NC_090751.1:73674817-73692317 GCF_036898095.1 Palaemon carinicauda
TAACAATGCGTTGTAATACAACTGTGTTAGACTTAACCATCTTTCCTAGGTTGCAATCGTTTCAAATACACACGATCACCCACAAATACTTTTACCGGTGTAGTTTTGAACTGACCATCATACTTTGAGCTGTGATTTTCATTACTCTCCTAAATAAATTTAATAAATATACACAGTATTGCTCAGTTGAATAATTTGGCAATTATTGCGAATTAATGAGAACCGTAGGCTATATGGTAACACAGGATCCTGGCCATACACTAAAAAGAAAGGCGTGTCCCTGAGCGAAGCATTATATGCAGTATTCAAAGCTAGCTCAACTGCAGGAAGCATGGCGTGCCAATGAAGGGGGTCATCAGCCACAAAGTAACGCAAAATTCGCACTACTTCCCTATTATGCGACTCTACTAAGCCATTTGCCGAAGGCCTATATGAGGTCACTGAAAAGTGTTCAATTTTCATCAAGTCCGTGACTGATTTCACCACCTTATTTATAAACTCAAGACCATTATCACTTATCAAAATTTTCGGGCAGCCAAACCTAATAATAATAGAGCACAGCACCTGGGCCAAGGAATTTGAAGATTTATCCAACATTGCGTAAGTATGAGTGTACCAAAACACATATACTTATGTTGTGTTAACCCAGTAGGAAACAGTCCTACTACATCCATATGTATTCTATAGAATTTAATGGGAACTATCGGCCACTTTCTGGCTTCCGGTACAGTGTTTTTATGTTCTTTGAAACAGTTACAAGCATGACAACCTTTTATATAATTCTCTATAGACTTTTTCCTTCCTAACCAAAAGAAGGATTCACGTGCTCTCCTTAATGTTCTCTTAATCTTTAAATGCCCTGCATACGGACTTGCATGTACAATTTGGATGGCTCGTTTAATTAAAGAGGGAGGAAGAACTACCCGTGCACGAAATTCCCCTCCCCTCTTCTCGTAAGCACAAAATAAGACATCATTTTCAATAAAAAAAATTTCTCACGAGGCACAATCAGAAATGATGGATAACTCTCCGATTCCCATTTAATCACTGCTCGCACTCTTTCCATCTATTCCTCTTTTTTCTGTCCCTCTCGGACTTCTTTTATGTCCCAACCTCCCAAGCCAATCAAATCTGCATCATCAGGGCATTCATTCTGGACACCCATAGTCATGTCCTCGGTCATCCACATATATTCATCTCTTTCTCTAACTCCCGAGTCGGCTCTCTCTCTCTCTCTCTCCCGAGTCAACTCTCTCTCTCTCTCTCTCCCGAGTCAACTCTCTCTCTCTCTCACTCCCGTCTACTGCATGTGCATCGCGAGAACTGTCATCCCCTTCTCTATTTTCTCTATTATGATGGGGGTTTTCACTATTTTTTTTACGTTCTTCATTCCTCTTTTGTGCCCTGGTTGTTAAACCTATTACTGCACTTCTAGAGAGAGCATCAGCTACCTTGTTAGCCATACCTTCTATATGGTGAAAACCCTTTATATCGAATTCTAACAATCACTCAATCCATCTCGCTAGATGAGAGGTCAAATCACTTTTATAATACAAATCACGTAAGGGGCGATGATTACTTAGCAACTCAATCGACTGACCTAATAAAAAGAACCGATGCCTCTCTAGAACCCAAAGAATAGCCGAAGCCTCTCGATCGAATGTACTATAATTGCTAATCTGCGCCTTTTAATGCCAGGGAAGCAAAACAAATGGGTCTCTCTCTGCTTTTATCATCTCGTTGAGACACTACGCCACCAATAGCTACGCTACTCGCATCTGTTGTCACTAAAATCGGGCGATCAAATCTAGGATATGCAAGTAATTCATTGCGAGTTAAGGCAGCTTTCAAATGGTTAAAGCCCCTTTCTTCTTCCTCTCCCCAATTTATTACTTTTTGTTTCTTTAAAGTATCTAAGGGTCTCGCTATCTCTCCAAAACCTCTTATGAATTTACGGTAATACCCAGCGAGCCCAAGGAACCCAGCTACTTCCTTAGAGTTACGTGACCTGGGGAAATCTGTAATAGTCTCTACTTTACTGGGGCAGGGTTGGATACCTTCTGGGGTTATTATGTGATCTAAAAATTCGACCTGTTTACAGACAAATTTGCACTTTGACAAATTTATTTTCATACCATTACGTCGCAATACTTCTAAAACTTTACGGATATTATTATTATGTTCTTTGGCCGTTTTCCCTGTAATTATGATATCATCTAAATAAACAAGAACATTATGGCCAATTAAGGGAGACAAAACCGCCATCATTACTCTAGAAAAATAACTTGGAGCATTTTCAACACCAAAAGGAAGGAAATTAAACTGAAATAATTGATCGTTAACTATAAATGCCGTTTTACATTTACTGTCTTCCTGAATGGGTATTTGATAGTATCCAGATTTTAAGTCAACAGTTGTAAAATATTTGCTATCCCATACTTTCACAAGTAATTCTTCGATTGAGGGCAAAGGGAATGCATTATCCTTAGTGATTGCATTCAATTTCCTATAATCAACACACAATCTTACCGAGCCATCCTTTTTCCTAACAGCTACAATTGGAGAAGCCCAGGGGGATTCGCTCTCCTCGATTATCCCTTGTTCCCTTAATTTAATCATTTCCCTTTCTATCTCTCCCTAGAAATGAATGGGTACCTTATAAGGCCTCGACCTGATCGGCTCTGCCTGCCCAGTTTCAATGCTAAAGGGAAATTGATCAATCCTCCCGGGTGGCTCATCTCCAATTGCAATTATATCGGAATAATTATTGACAATATCACTAACTACAGGCTGATATTCTGAGGGACATAATTTTCGCGCTTGCATAATCAAATTCTGAGTGCGTTCGTCTTTTCGGGCTGGAGTTGTGGCTCCCAACATCCCATTATAAGCAATTTCACATAACTCTAATTCACACACAGAATCACTTCCTAAAACAACTCTTTTATTAGACAAATTAACTATCGTTTTATCAGCTTTGTTCTCTTTAATTTCTGTCAAGCCCTCTAATATCATATGGGCCCAATTGTCATGGGGTTTAACAACTACCTTGGTTCCTTCTGCAAGAGGGCAACACGGGGTCACAGATATGCTCGTAAGGGTCTGGGGGAACAACACTTCCCCTCTCTCAGGTATAGCTGATACCTTCTGCTTTTACTGTTATTGTATCTTTTCCCCAAAAAATGCAAATTTGATTATTAGATATAAAGTCTAATCCAAGTATAGCCTCAATTCCTGGAATTCCCAAGGTGGGCAAGACAAAAAAATCCTATGTGAACTTTACAGACCCCACCTTGAATTTGATGATTGTTGTATGGTTCATGTGTAGTTTATTTCCTCCTGCAATTTCAAGAACAATGGATGCCGCTGGCTGTAGTGGATTTGAGGAGAATTTTTTTTCAATCAATGAAACACTGGCTCCCGTGTCAATCAGCGCTAGGATGGATTTATCTTGCAGCTCAATCCTAACTGCTACCATTCCCAGCCGGCCATTACGAGATATGGGGCACGGGCCAACGATGTCCGCTGCCGCGCCGCTGCCCCCTGGTCCTCTCTCTAGTGCTGCAGGGTTGAGGTCAGGGGTACCGATGGAGGTCCCAGTGCCTGCTCGGTCACGTCTGTCGTCACTGCTTGTGATGTCATGCGGGGGGGGGGGGGGCATCGAACTCCCTTGTCTTCCCCTTCCTGTGTTCGCTTTTCCTTCGACGTTTGGCGGGGGGAGGCGTGCGTGCGCCCCAGCCCGCCCGCCATGGGCGTTTTTTGCTGGGCACTCTCGAGATAAATGACCGCATTGTCCCCCAAGCGCCCAATAACTATTCTCTCTCTCTGTTTTGGAGTCGTTAACAATCAAACAGCTTGTGCCCCCATTAAATGGTCAGACTTCTTCCACATTTCTATATATAGCATAGTTGACGTCCCACTTTCCAAACCAGACAACGTCACTCAGTGTTTTAACTCCATAGACATAGGTACTAACTGAGCAATCTTCACTTTTTAATTTTATATACTTTATTTTTTGTTCATTTATTAAATGATTATATCTAACTTCTATGTTTTTCCATTTGTATTGATATTAATACTAAGTCTTTTTTAAATTTGTATATTTTTTATATTTTACAGCCCTGATGATGAGACCAAAAGTCTCGAAAACTTGGAAAATACATGTATGATGCTACGTTGGCTTTTCTACATCCTATTTATATTAAATTTACGGCGTTCCCGATGCCCCAACCTTCCTGTATATATATATATATATATATATATATATATATATATATATATATATATATATATATATATATATATGTATATATATACATATATATATATATATATATATATATATATATATATATATATATATATACATATATATATATATATGTATATATCTATATATATATATATATATATATATATATATATATATACATATATATATATATATATATATATAAATATATATATATACATATAAATATGTATATATACATATATATTTATAGATATATACATATATATATATATATATATATATATATATATATATATATATTATATATATATATATATATATATATATATATATATATATTTATATATATACATATATATATATATATATATGTGTGTGTGTGTGTGTGTGTGCGTAAAAATCACAGGAAAACGTGATCCTCAGATACAGAAGAACCACAGGGAAAATGAAAATACGAAATATATTATTAAGTCCTGACTAGTTTCGTGATACTTCTTCAGAGGACTGATTTATTGAGAGAGGTTTCTTTACATTTTATAGGGAAAGTAAACGTACGAACATACATATAGAGGCTTACAGAACAATGACACTCCCATACCAGCTACTTGTGCTGAGGTCAGGTGTTTACTGGGCGGAGATCCAACCTCATTAGACACCTGCCAAAAAGGGTCATTTCTAGTCACCGGTAAATTCTTGTTTTTTGACTTTCAATGCAGTTTATTTATATGAATAACTGTAGCCTTATCTATATAAATACTTAAGCAAAACTATATGTATATGTAAAACACATCTATATATAAATAGGTAAAAAGACATATACATACGTGTACACATACTGGTATACATATACAGACACATACCTAGGCTTACATATAAATGTTTTTTTACACATGATTAACATGTATATATATATATATATATATATATATATATATATATATATATATATATATATATATATATATACATACATACATACATACATACATATATACACATACATATATATGCACATACAACATTATTACCATAAACATATAATCACATATATATCAATACTTATATCTAACATAACACTATATAGTGCCAATGTACTTATGCATACTAAATGAAATAATTGTACCCATTAATGAATGGTAGCTTAGGTCTAAATATTAATTTCACAGCGACGTTAATTATTCAAAATACATTCAGTTCTACATTAAGTGCTTAAAGTTTTTTTATATAGCTTACAAATCTCTTTACATATAAAGGCGTCGAGTTTATACATTCCATGTCCAATATTAAAGTTGTTTTCAAAGGTTTCTTTTATGAAACTGGACTCTATGATGTTTCTTTCCACTAAGTTATTTGAATGAACCAATTTTTTTGCACCTAATCAATTAATAGCGTGATTTTTATCTCCAACGTGAGCAAAGAGTGCATTATTATCTTGAGTATATCTGACACTATTCTTATGTTGTTCAATTCTCTTTTCTAGGGCTTTACCAGTTTGACCAATATAGAATTTTCCACAACCATTGCATGCAATACGATATACACATCCCTTGGTAATGTCAGGAGAATTCTTTGTTAAGGCTGTTTTTATTGTATTGTTACTCTTAAATGCTACATTTACATTGAAATTTTTCAACAGTTGTGGAATTTCTTTAATCATTGTTATTCTTTTAAAGAAATTCCTCAACTGTTGAAAAATTTCAAATATTTTACAACTGTTGATTTAAAATCTGGATACTATCAAATACCCATTCCGGAAGACAGTAAATGTAAAACAATCAACTATTTCAGTTTAATTTTCTTCCTTTCAGTGTTAAAAATGCTCGAAATCATTTCTCTAGAGTAATGATGGCGGTTTTGTCTCCCTTAATTGGCCATAATGTTCTTGTTTATTTATACAATATCATAATTACAGGGAAAACGGCCGAAGAACATAATAATAATATTCATAAAGTTTAAGAAGCATTGTGACGTAATGATATGAAAATAGATTTGTCAAAGTGCAAATTTGTCTGTAAACAGGTCGAAATTATAGGTCACATACTAACACCAGAGAGTGTCCAACCCTGACCCAGTAAAGTAGAAGCTATTAGAGATATCCCCAGGCCACGTACCCCTAAGGAAGTGGCGGGGTTCCTTGGGCTCGCTGGGTATTACCATAAATTCATAAGAGGTTTTGCAGAGATAGCGAGGCCCTTAAACGCTTTAAGGAAACAAAAAGTAATAAATTGGGGAGTGGAAAAAGAAAGGACATTTAACCATTTGAAAGCTGCCTTAACTAGCAATGAATTACTCGCATATCCTAGATTTGATCACCCGTTTTTAGTGACAACATATGCAAGTAGCTTTGCTATTGGTGGCATAGTTTCTCAAAGAGATGAAAAAGGTAGGGAGCGACCCATTTATTTTGCTTCCAGGGCATTAAAAGGAGCAGAAAAGAATTATAGTATGTTTGATCGAGAGGCTTCGGCTATTCTTTGGGTTCTAGAGATGCATCGGTTCTTTTTATTAGGTCAGTCAATTGAGTTGCAAAGTGATCATCGCCCCTTACGTGATTTATATTATAAAAATTATTTGACATCTAGACAAGCGAGATGGATTGAAAGATTGTTAGAGTTTAATATAGAGGGTTTTCACCACATACAAGGTAAAGCTAACAAGGTAGCCGATGCCCTCTCTAGAGGTGCAGTAATAGGGGTAACAACTTGGGCACAAAAGAGGAATGAAGTACATAACCAAAATATTGAAGATCCGCATCAAAATAGAGAATATGGAGAACGGGATGTGAATTCACCCGAGGAGCAATTAGAAAACGGGATTGGAGAGAGAGAGAGAGAGAGAGAGAGAGAGAGAGAGAGAGAGATGGGAGCGGCGAAGGTGGATATATGTGGGTGGTCAAGGACATGACCAGGGGTGTCCAGAATGAATACCCTGACGATGCAGGTTTGATTGACTTAGGAGGTTAGGGCATAAAAGAAGTTCGAGAGGGAAAGAAGAAAGAGGAATGGATGGACAGAGTGCGAGCAGTGATTAAAAGGGAATCGGAGAGTTATCCATCATCTCTGAAGGTGCTTCGTGAGAATCTTTTTATGGAAAATTATATCTTATATTGTGCTTACGAGAAGAGGGGAGGGAAATATTTAGCACAGGTAGTTCTTCCTCCCTCTTTAATTAATCAAGCCATCCACGTTGTAAATGCAAGTCCGTCTGCAGGGCATTTAGGGATTGATAGAACATTAAGGAGAGCAAGTGAATCCTTCTTTTGGTTAGGAATGAAAAAATCTATAGAGAATTTTATAAAATGTTGTCATGCTTTTAACTGTTTCAAAGAACATAAAATCACTGTGCGAGAAGCCAGAAAAATGGCCTGTGATTCCTATTAAGTTTTATAGGGTGCATATGGATGTGGTAATGCATTTTTCTACTGGTTTAACACAACATAAGTATATATGTGTATTGTGGATGCATTTACTCGGTACACTCATACTTACGCAATGTTGGATAAATCAGCAAATTGATTAGCCCAGGCGCTGTGCTCTTTCTTTACTAGGTTTGGTTCCCCAAAAATTTTAATAGATAATAATGGTCTCGAGTTTATAAATAAGGTGGTGAAATCGGTCCGACACTTGATGAAAATTGAACACTTTTCAGTGAATACATACAGGCCTTCAGCTAATGGCTTAGTGGAATAGCATAATAGGGAAGTAGTGTGAATTTTACATTACTTAGTGGCTGATGACTCCCTTCACTGGCATGCCATGCTTCCTACAGGATCCTGTGTTACCATATGCAGTCCTGATTAATTCACAACAATTGCCAAATTATTCAACTGAACAATACCGTATATATTTACTAAATCTATTGAGGAGAGTAATGAACACCACTGAAAGTTTTTTGAAAAGAGCTAATGAAAAACACACATCAAAGTATGATGGTCGGTTCAAAACCCCATCAGTAAAAGTATTTGTGGGCGATCGTGTGTATTCGAAAAGATTATGACCTAGGAAACGCAAACTAGAGCCAGCATATTTGGGTCCATACTGAGTAAAGATGGTTAAATCTAACAATGTAGTGATGCAAAGCATTATTAATTAATGGCGCAGTGTCTAAACATCATCAGGCACACATACATGTGGTGCCTGAAGAGGTAGTTTTCAAAAGTGTCAATCAAAGCGTTCCACCTTATCTCTGCATACCTGACATTCCTCGAGTTGATGAGAAGAATTTTTGTTTTCCTTTGCTGTTGTTGTTGTTTGAACAGACCTCATTTCTTCTTTTGACATGTTTTAAATAAACTTGATGATAACAATGTGTTCTGATATTGATGCTTAATGTATACATAAAATGTTGTGGTAATTTTTCTGAGTGTGGCAATACGTATGACATACTGCTGAGTGAACCTAAAAACAATCAGAGGTTAAATAGGTCATGTGAGATCCGTCAGGCAGAAGCTGTATTATTCATGCATTTATATGATTCCTGGTTGCTGGAGCTGGGGAGGTTCTCGAAGGGCAAGTAGCTGCGGAAATAAAGTTCAGCCTTAAAGAAAGGCCGTGTTAGAGAATGTGTAGATGTGAATACCTTATACTTAAAGTTATAAGAGTAGGACAGGAAGATAAATGATTTTCTCGGCCATAAATTCAGACAAGTGAAATTGAGAGATGAGGGAATGTCTATTCCTAACCCTGTCCCGCCCAAAAAGGACCATATTGCCCGCAACCAGAGGGAGGTTTTCGAAGAGGTAGTGTAATACTGATGTTATGATTTTTTTTTCATTTTAGGTATTCTGTATTTTAGTTGACGAGGTCATAAAAAAATATGAGTTACATTATTTATATTGTATTGTGTACATTTTTACATGCAATATTTCATTTTTTATCTTTTTTTTTTGTGGAAGATGTGTTATTTTTTTGGGTGATTTCTATATATATATTTTATGTTGCATTTCTGTTTAGTATATGCCATGCCTTTTCCAGGTCGGAGTGTCCTCCATATATCATAGACTAGTTAGGGCGAGTGCGCAACTCCTCCCAGAGTGAGGAGCTTGTGGGGGGGCTAGTAATGTCCTAATCCTTGTATGAAGATATGTGTTGTACATCGAGGTGAATGAACTCTAAAATCATGAAAATTTCACAAAACCTATAATTCACCATGTTATTGTAGCAAGATTGCATTTTGCTAGCGAGGGGTAGTCATTAGGCTTTGTCCATTATTTGAGACAAGGCGCTGACCTGAGTGTCGGCTATAGACAGTGTATTCACGAACCTTTTGTAATAAAATAAAAAAACCATGTTCCAATGTCTCATTATCCATTAACATGGTACATATATATATATATATATATATATATATATATATATATATATATATAGATATATATATATATATATATATATATATATATATAAATATATATATATATATATATATATATCTATATATATATATATATATATATATATATATATATATATATATATATATATATGTATATATATTTATATATATATATATATATATATATATATATATATATATATATATATATATATGTATATATTATTATGTATATATATATATATATATATATATATATATATACTGTATATAAATATACAAATATATATATATATGTGTATATATATATATATATATACATAAGTATATACTCTATATATATAAATATATATAGTCATAGACATATATATATATATAACGGATTTTGAGCGAAGCGAAAAATCTATTTTTGGGTGAGATGGCCATGTCGTCCTGATGGAAGTTCCTATAGGGTAGCTTCCTAGGGTATATTACAACTACGGCGATATTCCCAGAGAATTTACCTTAAGGTACCAGAATTCTAACTCCTGGAGCGAGTATCCCTCGTGAAAGGGATATCGCGACATATCAGAGGACGTATTCTTGACACGCCACATGGCAATCTGCATCCTGGACAGAGATTTCGTCTCGTAGGAGGGATTGGCAAGAAACGAATTCGGGAAAGAAAAAGGGGAGCCGCTCCCAAGGCTTCCTTATCCTCCGATTCGTATGCGTGCCTGGCGCCAATCCTGGCGCCATCTGTATTCCTTGTAGCGTACACGAGGTGCTACAGATACTGTATGTAGGGAGGGGTCCTACAGCCCTTTCTTAGAAAGGCAAGGGCGGGTCCATCAGGACGACATGGCCATCTCACCCAAAAATAGATTTTTCGCTTCGCTCAAAATCCGTTTTTTGGGCTCAAGCCATGTCGTCTTGATGGAAGTGTACCAGAGCATTACTGTATCTGTGGATTCTCAGAACGTGCCGTACTCCCCGGAGGTAATTTTTCCCCGGTCGACTAGACCTAGAGACCTAAGATGTTACCGTTATACATCTTTTCAATTAACTATAAACTATGTTAGAGTTTCCTGCCCCCTACAGGGAAGAGTCCTACTAGACTCTGGAAAAGTCTCGAAGAGTACATATACCTATGTATGAATACCAGGCAAGCTAATATAGTGGTCTCGCCCTATATTAAGTAAAGCATAGTTTGTAAAGAACCACTGCGTCAATATATATTGACCAGTAATCCGCACAATACTTGTATTGGACAAAGGTTTATATCCGCATAGGAAGAAACTAATAAAACCGCCCTCGTCCCTTTATGGGACGAAGTCCTCCCAATAGGGGACTACATAAACCAATGCAACATAGCTTGCATAACAGAACAATTCTATTAGAATTATCCCAGATAAGGTACATAGAATAAATGCTCAATTATACCAATAAATTGACACAGGTGAAAGAGACGCAAGGTTCTCAAGAACAAGTTTATTGACAGACAATAAATAGACAGGTTAACAGCAATTATATATATATATATATATATATATATATATATAAAAAGAGGATAACCCAAAACTTTAAGCATAAGTATGATAGTAAACAGAACTTGTTTATCTGAAAGAAAAAACATTAAATGCCACTTTTTTAAGATACCGAGGTATCAAGTCATAAAAGTCTGTATTACAAATCAATCACATTAGCGTTAAAAACGCTCGGCACACATGTCTGTACTTATGCTAGGTTCACCTTTGGAAAAGGAACAGTCCATGTGGGCACTCGGTGCCCTCATTTAGTTTGTAGTACAGTATGTACCTACACACTTACCCTGGACTTAATCGTCCCAATTAAGACCACTGTTCCTCGCAGAGTTAAACAGTAGGGTTAACTACGCGACCCACTGCTACCACAGATCTCTTTAGTTCCTCTACTTGCTTCGGATAGTGGCGAAAGAACACTCTGGAAGACTTCCAGCCCGTGTATGAAAGGAGATGTTCAAAATCCATACAATTAAAGAAATTTAGGGATGAGGCAACTTTCCTCGGATCGTGACCTGCGGGTGTACTGTCAGGATCCGCTCTGCGAATAAAATATGTGATTTTCGCTCTGAGTTGATTCAGAGATAAATTTGAGCCTGATGTTTCTCCCCTGAATAGTTGACCACCCTTGAAGTCTGAAGTTCTACGAAGATAGACCTTTAGGCATTCTACTGGACATAGAGATGCATCTTCTTTCAGAGGGCAGATTCTCCAGGGACCCCACCTGTTGGTGGGTAACTCATTCTTGGCGAGAAACGTAGGATCCGGAAACAGGTTCAGTTCCCCCCCATCCAGGAACTGAACACGACCTGCCTCTCTCGAGAGGGCTACGATCTCACTAACCCTGGCCCCGGACGCGAGTGCAAATAGGAAAATAACTTTCTGTGTCAAATCCTTTATCGCACATTCTTCATTGCTCAACAGGGAGGCGAAATGAAGAACTTTGTCTAAAGACCATGAGATGGGCTTTGGAGGTGCTGAAGGTCTGAGCCTAGCACAGGCTTTCGGAACTTTATTAAAGATCTCGTTACCTAGATCGATCTGGAAGGCAAATAAAATGGGTCTCATCAAAGCAGATTTACACACTGAAATCGTGTTAGCTGCCAACCCTTGACCATGGAGGTGGATGAAGAAAGATAAGCAGAAGTCTGTTGAGATCTCCTGCGGATTCTTTGCCTTTACAAAGGCCACCCATTTTCTCCAAGATGACTCATATTGCCTTCTAGTCGATTTGCACTTATATTCCTCTAGGAAGTCTATGCTGGCTTTCGAAATCCCGAAACGCTTTCTCACCGCAAGGGCGAGAAAATCATGAGCTGCAGGGTCCGGGTTTTCTGTAATGAAGCGCAGACAGTCGACTTCTGGACTCGCTGGGTCAGAACTGGATGTGGTAGCGGCACAAACTTCAGCTGTAGTTCCAACGCCAAGGGGAACCACATGCTGTTCGGCCACTTGTGGGCCACTATTGCCGCTACCCCCTTGAAGGATCTCAGTTTGTTGAGGACCCTCAACAGAAGGTTGTGAGGGGGGAACAGATAAATCCTGGACAATCTGTTCCAGTCGAGGGACATCGCGTCCACTGCTTCCGCTAAGGGGTCCTCGTACGGGGACACGTACAGGGGCAACTTCTTGTTGTCTTTCGTCGCAAAGAGGTCTATCTGCAGTTCTGGGACTTGATTCAGAATGAAGGAGAATGATCCTGCGTCTAAGGACCATTCCGACTCTATCGGTGTGAACCTGGATAGAGCGTCCGCTGTCACGTTGCGGACTCCTTGAAGGTGAACTGCCGACAGGTACCACTTCTTCTTTTCCGCCAATCGGAAAATGGCTAACATCACCTGGTTGAGAGGTGGTGACCTCGACCCTTGTCGATTCAAGCATCTCACAACCACCTCGCTGTCCATCACCAATCTTATGTGGATCGAGTGACGCGGGGAGACTTTCTTTAAGGTAAGGAGCACTGCCATAGCTTCTAGAAAGTTTATGTGAAAGGTCCTGAATAGCTTGGACCAAGTCCCCTGGACTTTTTTCCGATGAGAGTGACCTCCCCATCCTTCCTTTGAGGTGTCTGAGTGAATCGTCATCGACGGGGGAGGTGGCTGAAGAAGAACAGACTTCTTTAGATGTCTGGCTTGGGACCAAGGCCTGAGAAGAGTACGTAGCCGAGGCGGCACT
The DNA here is from genome assembly GCF_036898095.1 of Palaemon carinicauda. Classification (NCBI taxonomy): domain Eukaryota; kingdom Metazoa; phylum Arthropoda; class Malacostraca; order Decapoda; family Palaemonidae; genus Palaemon; species Palaemon carinicauda. Next base: position 73,688,102 of record NC_090751.1, read on the forward strand.
GGTCTTCTCAGATCTCTTCGCGCGTTTGATGCATACCTTCTCCAAACTCCGGTTGCATCCTTTAGCTGTGCTCTTAGCACTGGGTCTGTCACCGAAGCAAACTGGAGAGAGCCTAGTACCCTCTCCTGTTCGCGTCTTGATATCTTTTCGGAATCTAGAAGTCTCTTGACAGAGCCCGCTATCTCCTTCCTTTTCTTCGTCGGGATGGAGAAACAGTGTGACAAAAGGTCCCAGTGGATTCCCAGCCACTGGAACTTTTGGGATGGAGAAAGTCGAGACTTTCTTCTGTTGATCTTGAAGCCTAGGTACTCTAGGAACTGGATCACCTGACTGGAAGCTTGCAAGCATTCGGTCTCGGATGCTGCCCACACCAGCCAGTCGTCCAGGTAGGCTACTACCTGAATTCCCTTTAGGCGTAATTGTTTGAGAGCTGAGCTCGCAAGCTTCGTGAAAATCCTCGGGGCTATGTTTAGCCCGAATGGCATGGCTCTGAAGGCGTATAGTCTCCGTTGTAGCCTGAACCCTAGGTAGGGGGAGAGTCGACGGCTGATTGGGATGTGCCAATAGGCGTCTGACAAGTCTATAGAGACTGAGTATGCCCTCTTGGGCAGTAAGGTCCTTATGTGTTGCAGTGTTAGCATTTTGAATTTGCAATTCACTATGAACTTGTTGAGTGGCGACAAGTCCAGAATGACTCTGAGCTTTTCCGAGTCTTTCTTGGGAACACAAAACAGCCTCCCTTGGAATTTGATGGACTTCACCTTTCGGATCACCTTTTTCTCCAACAGTTCTTGAACGTACTCCTCCAGAACGGGGGTGGAGTGTTGGAAAAACCGAAGGCACGGGGGTGGAGTGCTGTACCAGCTCCAGCCCAGTCCATTCTTGAGTAGGCTTTGGGCCCAGGGATCGAAGGTCCAACGATCCCAAAATTTCATCAGTCTCCCTCCTACCGGTATCATTTCACTTGGACTGCCGTCCTGAGGTCTTGCCTCCCTGACCACGACCACCTCTGAATCCCCTTCCCCTTGAGGGGCGCCTAGACGAGCCTCTGGCTGCTCCTCTAGGCTTTGCTCGAAAGGAAGAAGACTGTCCTTCGAACGTTGGGGTGAATGCCGTGGACTGACCTGGCACAGCCTGGGGTACCCACTGGAAAGTGGTCGGGGTTTGCGCCACCATCTGGGGCACTGGAGGCAATGGCAATTGCAGTAGCTGTTGCTGTCTAGAGGGCTTGGCTGGCCGAGACGGTAGCCTAGTCCTCATATTCTTCCTCTTTGGTTGAGGACCCTCATCCGGGGAAGACTTTCTTTTGATAGCCAGGCCCCACTTCTGGAGAAGGTTTCTATTCTCCACGGCAGCCTTATCAACAACTTCTTTGACCACATCGGCAGGGAAAAGGTCTTTTCCCCAAATGTTGGAGGAGATTAACATCCTTGGCTCGTGCCTCACCGTAGCCCCGGTGAACACGAACTCCCTACAAGCTCTCCTTGCCTTGACGAAGCTATAAAGGTCCTTCGTCACTGTGGCTAGGTGAGTCTTAGCCACCACCATGAACATTTCATGGACCTTGGGGTCACTTGCCATCGTCTCAAGAGTAGTCTGATGAGACATTGAGGCAGCCAGTCTTTCTTTTGTCTCGAACTCTCTTCGTAAAAGAGAGTCGGACAGCTTGGGGAGGTCCTCGCCGAATTGCCGTCCGGCAATATCAGCCTCCAACTTTCCCACTGAGAACGTCAGATGGACATCCTTCCAGTCTTTGTGGTCCATAGGCAGGGCCAGCGACAAGGGTTTACACTCCTCCAGGGAGGGGCAAGGCTTGCCGGCCTCGACTGCCTTTAGGACAGCCGCAAACCCTTTCTGTAAAAAGGGGAAGGCTCTAGCAGGAGAGGACACAAAGGAAGGGAGCTTCTTGCTCAATGCAGCTACCTTCGAGTTAGAGAAGCCCCTCTCCTTCATCGAGGATGAAAGTAGGGCTTGAGCCTTAGCGTGGTCCATGATTATGACCTCCTTCGGCTCTGTCTCCTCCCTTGAAGCTGGTTCTTTTCTCAGCCGGACATAGCAGTCCGGATATGATGCCTTGCTGGGCCAGAATTCCACCTCCTCTAGGGGAACTGAACCCAGCTTATCCGAGATGACGATCTTTCCAGTCGTCATCGGCATGTGCTCAGCATACCTCCATGGGTTAGCATCTAAGCATAAGGGAAGGTCTTTCACATTGAGCCTTTCCCGGGGCCCATGTGATTCTGCCAGGGACTGCATCCGCAGTTCCATAGCAGCCGCCTTCTCCTGATTCTCCTTCTGCATTTGTTGGATCATTCCAACAATCGAAGAGAGAGCCTGTCCCAGTTCTACTGGGAGACCGGCTGATGTTGAGGGAATAGGCTCTGGAATCTGAACCGGAGTAGCCGACACCTCGTCGACCTCATCCTGTACGACGTCCAGGGTTTGAACTTTATCCTGACCTTCTGCCAGGAGGTCTTGTTCCAAACGCTCGTCCACGTCAGACATCCTGTCATCTAACTGGATGTCTTGCATCGCGACCGCGACTTCAACGTCCACCTGGACCTGATCTTGGGGGATCTCCTCTTGAGGCTGGGGAATCACTGCATCAGCTGATGCCTTGGGAAAAAGATACGCCCTCATCTTCTCACTTGGAAGATAAGGGCCAGAGGTGTTCTTTTGGAAGCCCCTTACCCAGGTACGAAGCTTCTCCCTTGCTATATCCCTTGATTCCGCCGTCCTAGGGGAATCAAAAGCCTCAGTAATCAGGTTAGTGCATACTGTACATACCTGAGGGTCCCAATACTGGAGATCATCCTTGGAGACAGCGCATGCTGCGTGTCTCCTACAACACTCATGTCCGCAGAGGTACTTGCTGCGGACGTTGCAGAAAACATTTCCGCACTTCGGAGGGTCCTCCTGTAAAGAGAAGAAATTTCCATGAGTATCAAGTGAACTATGTATCACTGGATATGCATAGTATAGCATAACAATTCATAAAGGAAAGACACACACTTGTGTTTCCCTCACAACCCATTGTTGCAGCCTTCCAGATAATAAAATCAAATGGTTAATCTCTTCTAGAGTAACCAATGCAAGGTTTCCAGAGGAAACAGGTGGAGCTCACACCTAAGCAATGATTTTAAAATCCTGGATAATAGACAGGAAAGAACTCACTTTCCTATCTGTAGGGCAACAGCAAAGGGATGTGCAAGAAAACACAATAGTGTTAGAACACACAGTGCTGTACCAAAACCCTTACCATAGTTTTCTTCTTACTGTATATGTTATACTGAAGAATACTAGTACAGTGCCGGCCGGCACACACCATAACTAGCTTTAAAGTATACTACTCAACAGCTATAAGGAGGCATAACTCTGGTTCAAATGCATGTGCCGGCCGGCAGCAACTGCCGGCCGGCAACAGCCAATGTCGGCCGGCAATGGCTGCCGGCCGGCAACTACACAAGGTAGTACCCAGCTGCCGGCCACACTCTTGGTGACCGGCAGACAAGGGCTGACATAAGCCGGCCGGCAAAGGTACAAGACCGATGCCAGCCAGCAGCAAAAGAACCAGAGGACTACACCTGCCCGGCTGCCGGCCTCATAGGCCGGCAGCCGGGCCGGGTACAGCACTAGAAGAAAAATAGAATGGATGCCGGGATAAGAGTGTACACAACCTCCAATCCCGGCAATCCGAAAGAGTGCATATAAGGAAGGGGAGAATCTAATTCAGGCTTCCTGACCAATGCCGTCTGGCTCTACAGGCTGGCATGGATGAGGGACCAAGAGAGGTCCGGGCAGCACTCAAAAATATAAGACCCTTGCAGGCCGGCAGCTCTGCCGGCCGGCAAGGGGCTGAGTCAATTCCACATCCTAACCTATACTAGGTCCAGATGTAGAACGACGTACAGTACAGTAATGGCTAGGCCATTACGGAGAAAGAGGGGGAAGGGACAAGAGGGTCCTACCAACCTTGCTTTAGTGACAGATCACCCGCAGCCAAGAAACTTATCTTAGCCTAAGGGAGATCTAAGGGGGAAGGCCAGCAATACTGCCAGCTCCCAGGGCACCAAAGCAAGGAAGGTGTTGCTACTCCCAGGGAAAGAAACTTATCCTCCCCCGAGAACAGCAACAAGGACTAGTCTGGTAGATCACAAAAGAAGGAATCATATCCACAGAAACCTTCGGTAGTGACATAAGGAGGCTAAGCCCCCTT
>NC_090751.1:73697317-73704817 GCF_036898095.1 Palaemon carinicauda
TTCCCTATCAACTCTATCATATGCTTTCTCCAGATCCATGAACGCAACATACACCTCCTAACCTTTTGCTAAATATTTCTCGCATATCTGCCTAACTGTAAAAATCTGATTCATACAACCCCTATCTCTTTTAAAACCACCCTGTACTTCTAATATTGCATTCTCTGTTTTATCCTTGATCTTATTAATCAGTACTCTACCATACACTTTTCCAACTACACTCAACAAACTAATACCTCTTGCATTACAACACTCATGCACATCTCCCTTAAAGTTATATTTGTTTATATATGTATATATATATATATATATATATATATATATATATATATATATATATATATATATATATATATATATATATTTATATATATATACATATATATATAAGTACATATTTATATAAATATTCATATATATAGTAATATACATATATATATGAATATATTTATATATATATATATATATATGTATATATATATATATATATATATATACATATTCATATATATATATATATATATATATATATATATATACATATATATATATATATATATATTTACATATAATATATATATATATACATATATATATACATATATATATATATATATATATATATATATATAATATATATATATATATATATATATATATATATATATATATATATACTGTATATGTCATGTAAAGGAGAATATTTCCCACTGAAAAAGGTGATATGTGTATTTGATTAAGTATTTTATGAGTTTTATTCGTTAGATAAACGATAGAGAGACATTGAAATAAAGAGAGAGAGAGAGAGAGAGAGAGAGAGAGAGAGAGAGAGAGAGAGAGAGACGAGAAAAATGAAATCAGAGTGAAGTGGTACTCGAAAGCCAATGTTTGTGAAAAGTGCTGATATAGCGTTTAGTTCGCCAAACACATCGAGTGACTTACGCAACTGAAATGCATGCCGGTTCGCCTACCGAGAAACCGGAAGTGACATATGTATGACGTTACCATTACGTCAGAAGAAGGGACCAATAGAACACAAGAATAGTCACATGACGTGACGCAATTACAACGCCCTTATTCTAAGCTACTTAAGTCGCTTGAGAAAGCTGAAGGCGCTCTTTCCTACAGTAAACAGCGATAGTCGGTTGTCCCTTCTCCCTATCCACCCGTCATGGGGCGAGGCCCACCATATTTGTTGCAGAGTTGGCCTGCACTAACTAAACGTCAAGTTAACAAGAAGTTATTTTCCAAAGACGGACAACGAAGGGACCGAGTTCCCTAACTGCCATTAAATTACCTTTCAACCGGGAGGTATAAGATTATCTTCGATGAAGGAGAAATTACCAAGAAGAGTGTCAATGAGTGGACACATTTACGAAGAAGCGATCCCCTAATCGTCCACAGCGAACTCATGGATTTCTCATTCCAAATGCTGAAGTGGTAGCAGAAGTCTACGGCTGCAGCTTCCAATATTCAAGAGGTTTTATTGTTCTAGTCTGTATTTAAAAACCAATTATTCCACGTAGAAGAATACTGTAAAACTATTGTATATCAAGTTCAAGAAGTAAATTTAAGGAACTATACGGCATTTTACCATCACCCACTTTCCTGAGGGTCTAAATATAAATAATTATTTGCACTGATATGATTGACTGAGATACTTTGTTTAATTAAAATAATATTAAAGTGGTGCTTAAATAAGAAATAGAAATTGCTCCAACAATGCATCACAAATGGTGGCAGCTTGAATGGATAAAATGCCGTGATATTTATCAGTGCACAAATTAATGAATAACTTCTTCCAGATACCAGTTGTACACCTTTGCAGAATAAACATCAAGATGGCAAAATGAATAGCGAGGACGTGAGACGAAACAAGAGTCTAAACACAAGAAACAAATACCGAAGCGATGTAAACAAAAGGACAAGAAAGAAGAAATGTGAGTAAAAGAATCTCTCTCTTAAATACGTCTCTCAGTTTAGAAGTGAAAAACTTGTCTCTCGTTTAAGAATAGGATTTTTTTTTTTTATTTCGCTAGGGTTTCTTGAATGATGCATGAGTTATTTTGTATTTCTTTTTCTTGTGTAAAATAAAATGTATTATGATTTTTTTTAAAAGTGATGGTAATGATGTTATCAGCCCAAAGAATATAGAAGTGAAATATGATTTGGAATTACACAAGTAGGTGAAAATTACAAACGAGCAACTTCCAATAAAAAAGAATTAACACAAATTACTAACCCCGCTAACATGAATTCAGTAAGGAAATTAACACAAATTACTTACCCCGCTAACATGAATTCAGTAGGGAAATTAACACAAACAAATTTTTGTGTGTGGAAATATAGGTAGGAGTAACCAAGATAAAGAAGGTTAGTGAAATATACCGTGGATAATTGGTTAGCTGATATTGAAAGTAGAATAGTTAGTCTGAAAATAAACAATGAGACAGCAGAATTAAACAGGCTATGTTAACCGTGAACACAAATGTAAGAGATGCTTACATAACCTTGAATGGTGAGTAATTTAAAAATGTAGCAAATTTAAGTGAGTTTCAAAAAAATAATGTGGGCAATTATGGCGATCAGCCAAAGAGACAGACAAGTTAACAAATCTACGAAAGTTCCTATAGGTAAAATATGAGGGTGGCTCGGTAAAGGAATTTGCCACAAAAATGGAGGATCACGTAGCAACAGTAAGAAGTACAAGATTCCTTTGCTAAAGGTAAGTTTATTGCTTATGATAATTCTCTATATGTAGAAATAAATGAGGCATTTTCATATGTGACAAATAGCATCCTAGATATGAGATTTACGAAGAAAAAAGGGAAACTTGCAAAAACGAAAGGAAATCAGGAGGTAAAATACTTAGGAACTAATAGCCACAAAATCCTACCAGAGAAATTTTGAGTAATTCAAATAGTTGCAGGGAAGTTAGAACAGTAGACTGGAACGAGGCGCAAAAATTACCCTAGAGTTAAACAGAATAATGGGCAGAAATTTAGGTAAAAACAATTAAAACAAATAAGAAAGGACATAGTAAGTCTAGGGAAAGATTACATAAAAGGGGATAGAAATCAGGCAGAATAATGAAAAAGGGGAGACATACAAGGCAGACAGGCAGGCACAGAAATAAAGAACCCCATCATGAAATAAACAGACACTTCTCAGAACGCCCTCCGGCCCAAAGAAAGTTAAATTCAAATCCTCCAAATAGTGAAAAAGAAACGAATTAAAAATAGTTAGCCGGATAGAAAGGAAGTCAGGAAGACGAAAAATATTATATAGGAAAGATAGGCATATGTAGCGGAGGTACATCCACGTTGCAAGTGACTATTTTATCTTAAAGAGACTCTGGAAAATATAGTTGATATACTAGGATGCAATACAGTGATAGAATATTATGAAATACCTGCTTCCAAATTTTAAGGGTGAAAATATATGATTTGCAGAAAGGAAATGCAAACAAGTAAAAATAAAGGGGTATGAACCGTCAGGTTAGATAGAGAATTAAATGCCAAAATGTGCCAAATGATGAATAAAGATGTCATTTTTTTTAAGTAACATTTCCCAATAGAGCCTTTAGATGTCGTTCAAAAACGATACAATGATGATGTATGAACTTCATTTGTGAGAAGTGCAGGCTTAAGATAAAAATAAGATAGACAGGGTATGATTCCACTTTGTAGGAGACGAATTTGACAGGAGAAACAGACTCCCGACTAAGAAAGGGAATGGAAATTAATTAGAAAGACAAGGAGAAATAAGAAAGTTAAGAAATAGGAGGAGTAGCCAGGAATGAATATACTCATTGTCAATATATGATAGGCGCTATACAAATAAAATCGAATGTCGACAGAAATACAGGGAATGAAATAGAATAGCCTAAATAATAAGGGAATTCCAAGAAATAAATGTCATAGGCAATTAAAGCTATGGGCTTATAGAATTAAAAGAAATATGTTGCTGTTAGGCACAAAGATTTAAGGTGAAGATATAGGCATATGAATGATAAATGAGCTATGATGTTATTAAGTAAATATAAAGTCTGATCAGTATTGAAAATAAAAAAAAAATTAAAAAAAAGCTAGAATTTAGCTAGAGAAGTCGTAATGATGCCTAAATAAAAATAACCCGCAGATATAAAGAAGTTAGTTTAACTAAAAATAGGATGCCAGAGTCTGTCAAAAGAGACAATAATGCAGTTCAGATAAAGGAAAATAAATGCACACAAATTAATTAATACTACTCCGGATAAAATAACTCATCTGAATGGCGGGTAAATGACTTCTAAAATAAAGGAGTAGAGATTACAGTTAGGTAATCAGAAAGGGGCATAATTTATCATAAGGAGCATAGAAGTAGGGATAGATGAGAAATAGGCAGAGATTGGCCATTGCAGGCGATAGGTTAGGCAGAATAGAATAGAAACATCGGCGCCAGGGAGCCTGCCAAAACTTGTTAAAACTTTTTAAATACCGTTATAAATCATGAAATATTATCTATCAGCCAACACCCCATAAGGAACACGGTGAGGGTTAAAATGAATTAATAAGTCGCCTTATAAATCTCCCAAGATATATTACCCAATGAGGATAGAAGTATTAGACTAGTTAGATCATCATAAGTAGAATATAACTGACATGTCTATCCCGATAATAAATAATGTTTGGCTCGACTATTGAGGAATAAAATGCATAGAGAATATTGTAAGTACCATGGTCAAAGAATACAAGCCATTCACAGATATTAGCATTTTGAAGAATGTTAGGAATTAGAGTGAAGTCGACGTGCTCACTCAGCTCCTCTAACTATTGACAGAATGATGATCTAGAATTTGGAGACAGAATGAACAAGCCTATAGAATGATGTTACTAAGTTTAGTAAGAATATATATCCATAAAAATAATAGAACTAGTCTAGAATAGGGAGAATAGCAGGATAAAGAACCAGATTAAAGAGTGACCCATCCCTATTTGAATAGGGTAAGTAAAAAGTGTAGATAGATTTAAGATATGTAGAGAAATAAGGTTAAAGTGGAAATCCTGCTCCACTAAGAACTTGCAGATGTAGAAGATTTTTTTTTGGAATAATAGGATCTTAGGGAATAAGATGAAAAAGGTGAAACCCGAAGAAGGGTAATGAATCATGAGAGTAGTCATAAATTAAATGAAAAATAACCGAGCAGGATAGATTATCCAAATAATGGTTTAGAGAAGTTTAAAAATTTATTTAGGGCATAGAGTATATGTACTTATTAATCGTAAGAATGATTGTGATTTTACTATCCAAGAAGGACTATTGTTGATGAAAGAATAAAGGGAATCTTAGGAACCTTAAAGTACTGGATGTTTGTCCAGGATAAATCACATTATTGGTAGGTTTAAGATGATAAAAGAAGGATTATTTAAAAAGACAGGAGGATGTTAAAAGAAATATAACTACCAATATTTTGTTTCAGTTGTCAGGTAAGAAACCTAGAGATAGGAATAATTAAAATAGAACAAGAGAAACCAAAGGGTAATAGAAATGTTGTAGGTGGATTACCCCCAAAATAGGAATCATATAACAGGATTGCATACTGCCTAAAGGAATACATACAAAGAATAAGGAGAAATACTTGTTCATGAATAGGAATTCCTGACATACCAACCAAGTACTGAAAAAAGAAAAAAAAAAAAAAAAAAAAAAACTCATGCTCAAGTTAGTAGGACATCCAGTAATCAAAGACTGCATTTGATGATGAATTAATTTTTGACCTATCATAGATATTTGAGATTGTAAAATTAAAGCCTACGTATAAGCAGTATAAAGGTCATATAAAGGTAAGAATCCTTTAGAAATTACGATTGCAACATTCTTAATCCCATAGTGGTGGTACCAATGGACTACCAGGGACTCTGTTCCTAGAACTTGACAAATGATAAAAACATACTGGTCTACATAAAACTTGATTTAACAAAGAAAGTGTAGATGAGTCTGTAACAGAATAATTTGAGACCAGGATAAATAACTAGACATTCATGTTTCGAGATATTCTCTCGGGCAATGCACCCAAATTTACTAGTGATTACTGAAACTGTGCAATATTTTTCTTGAAGTAAGAAGGGTGAAATAAGCCATGATAAGTCAAGTTCAAATAGAGAAAGAAAAGAGGCAAATAAAATAATAGAAAGGGGTTGAGGATGTCCTGCGAACTATATATAGACCAACATAGAAGACTAATAACAATTACTTGAAGAGAACAAATTTACTTTGAAATAACTCGGTATATGGGAAACATCAGATTTTTTTTAGTTAGGTATATTTAAGAAAGACTACTAAACTCCTTGGGAAATGAAATAAAAATATCAGGGCACTCATACAAATATTGAGGGTAACAAATGAATGAAATCTTTTAATTATGTAAAGTGTGTTATCCTAGAATTTGAATATGTATTCTGTAATCAACAAAGGAGGTCCAAATCATAAATGTCTCCAAATAATTAATTAAGGGGCCACAGAGTATTGAATTGCAAAAAAACTTTTGATAGAGTTAAGGGTAATGAAGAGAGTTGAAATATAAACCCATAGGTGATTGAATATTTACAAATGTATTGATTTTGTTTGCAAGTTTGATGAAATAATGATGCCATTAGAGCAAAAGAATTATTACTGCATTTTATAGGCAATGCATTGATTAATATTTTTTTGTGTGTAACACGTGTAACAATGATAAACATGCATGTATACAATGAATTTTATTATGTTTTGATGATGATTAAGTTAACCTAAATAATTATGAAGAAAGAAAAGATTTAAGTAATTAAAAGATATAAAATGTGCACCAATAACGGACTTAGAAATTGAATGTCTCAAAGGGGTATTTTAGGCCCATAATAATTATGCAGGTAATAGTGTACAATTAAGTACATATGGAGAATTATAATCATTGAACCCTTTCATTTTGAAGTTAAAAGAGTGAGTGTGGAAACACAAGAATTAATTTTTATGCCTGTGTAGTAGATGAATCCTTGAAAGAAAGGATAAATAAGGTGCTTTGATTTGAGACAGTCTGCAAATGATTTCTTTTAAAGAAAAGTTTTAACATTGAAATGTAAGTTTCCTGTCACTTAAATTTTATGACTTATCCTTCTGAATGCAATATATTTGAGAATTGAAGTTCTTGAGATAAAAATAATATGCAGACAAGGTGCAAATAAGATTCAAATTTATAAATATATCTTTGTTATGTATTGAATATGTTTCTTTATTATGAAATGATTATGATGTTTGATGATTTAAGACATTGATATATTTGAGTTTTGGTTTTACTCATTATTTTATGACGAGAGTTTGAATAGTTTTGATGCATTTTTATGAAGAAGGTGAGAAATTTTTCTTTTGATGCCATTAAATAACAATGATTTATCATGATAACATTGATGAGTAAATACGGTACCATAATGATGTTTAACAAATGTTTGTTAATATTGATTACAAAGGAGTAATACTCTTAAT
>NC_090751.1:73717317-73733450 GCF_036898095.1 Palaemon carinicauda
TACGATACCACATTCAATTTCATTTTTTTCTCATTCAGGGTAAACGATCATTTAGGTAAGATATTTGGAAGGTGTAATTTCTTTTTTGGGCTTAGGCCATGTCGTGCTGATGGAAGTTCCTTCATTAGTAGCTTCCTAAGTATATGTGACTACAGTGATATATCCCAGAGAATTTACCGAAGGTATCTAGAATTCTAACTCCTGGAGCAAGTATCCCTTAAATTTCTTCAAGGGATATCGCGTAAGGACGTAACTTGACACATCTCATAGCTATTTACACCCCAAATAGCCTTTCACTTCGAGAGGAAAAGTGGCAAGAAAATAAGAGAGTCGTTCAAGAGGTAAAACCGTTCGACTCTCCTAAAGTACTGTCAATAGTTCGGCCATCCGCCGCATTACGGCGCCACCAAACCATTCTTTCGTTCGTAGCTTTGCTGACCAGTTTTTCCCTGTGATATCTCGCTATTTTCGAAGCTTTTCTGCTTGAATTATGGATTCCCCAGCTTCATCAGCTTCTGGAAAGTTAAGTAATATCTTTGAATTGTGTAAATGTAAGCTCTTGCCAGGTTTGCTTTTCGATTCATATCGTGATTAACGTAACAAGAGCTGCTGCCAGCCGGATGGCGTCATGACGCGATCGTTCTTTTGTTCATTTAGGTAGCAAGAACGATATTCCCGGCATCTTTGCTTTAATAACTTTAGCTATTTAGTATTTTAGCTAGGGATTTTTATATTATGTCATTGTTGTCGTGAATTTGGCGATAATTTCGACCCTCACGAGTGCTAGGCTTCTAGCCTAGGCACTTTCACACCTCATGCATGATATAACCTTCCTGGTAAAGTTGTATTGAAGCTCAGGCAATATTTTATACAATTAAGATATTACTATTTTCTTTTCCTCTTCCATTATAGTATACCAGAGTTACGTAGAACGTTCTCTAAGCTCTCTATCTTAATAGCTTTAGTGCTTTAGTATACTTTATATGTCCCCATTACTCTTGTATTGTCTTTAGGGGTAAGATAGATATCATTGCCCCTTAAGTCAATACTATCTCTATGAGTTATAAGAGTAATTCCCTTTCCCTCTGATTAGCCTAGGCTATCCTCTGTTAATTTGCTATAACCTATGGTTGGGTAAATTTTCTGGGGCGTTTCGTTTCCCTCTCCTTTTCTCTGAGCTGGCAACTGAGTAGCTTGTCAGCATTGAGTTTGGAGTTGGGGACGGGACATCAGAGTAAGTCTGTGTTGGCATCTAGCTACCTGGATTTATACCCGCAACTGAGTAGCTTGTCGGTATTCCATTAGGGCTAGTTGCTGTGCAGGAGGCTTGCCTCCCTAGATCTTGTAGAGGCTATTGTTGCACAATTTCCTCTTTTTGGGCTCAAGCCATGGCGTCCTGATGGAAGGTTCCTTTTTGGTAGCTTCCTTGGGTATATAACTACTAGATATTCCCAGAGAATTTAACCACAGGTTATCACAGAATTCTAACTTCTGGAGCGAGTATCTTAAAGGTTTCCCTTTTAAGACATCGTATATCAACAGGGGACGCATGTATTAACGCGCCACATAGCTATCTGCACCCCACATAGAGTTAGCACTTCGATGTGTAGGGGCGGAGAATAGCTGGGGAGCCGTTCCACAGCTAATCTCGTCCGTGGCTACTTTTGGTACTCGATACGTAAACAAACGGGCGCCATTGCTAAATGACGTCACGTCCGTCCTCATCCTTCGCATAGTAGCTTGCCTTACTAAGTCGGATTTTCCCTGTGCTTTCTTTATCGACTTGCATCTTAGCCATGTCTCTACCCTCGGCCTCGCCTTCTCATGGAAAGTTGAGTACAAGGTTCCAGTATTGTTTAAATAAGCTCTGACCATAAAGTAACTTTTACTTTTCGAGATATTATATGTTTTTTGGCAGAGCTGTGCTGCTACCGGACCCGCCATTTTATGGCGTCGCTGTTGTTTTGCATGCCTTATTTAGCTAGCCTCAACAGCTTCTCCGGCCTTATTAACTAATCCATACTATTAGTTATTTAGTCTTCATAGCTAGGAACTTTATATATCGTGTTTTGACGCTCTTTTATCGGTCATTGCCTGACCCCATACCAGTTCGCTAGCCTAGCCCCTAGGCCAGAGTGCCTATCATCAGTGTTCATGCATGATATATTACAGTGATCCTAGGTTTAGTTATGAAGATAGTGGCATTATTTTATGATACTGTTTACTGTGATGCAAGTGTTTTCGCCTTCAGGGACCATATAGGGGATAGGTTTGATAGTGTGCCTTTCTAACCTAACCTAATGTAGGACCCCTATATGCTCCCTTCATCCCCTGCCTTAGGGCATTCCCTCTGCGTAGCCTTGCTCCCCCTACCACGTAAGGGGATCAAACTCATACCAGAGTACTTATCGCTTCTCTGTCCTCCCTAAGGGAATGATCCCCCCTTAGGGTTGCGTCCGAGAATGAGGAACGGCCTGCCCTTCCTCTATTGCTGAGGCTAGGTTACCTGACCTTCCCTGCAATTGCGATACGTCTTCCAACCTTCCTGGTTCAGGGTGTAACATCCCTGCTCTAGGTTAGGCTTGGGGGGAGTTAGTTCTGTGCCTTGCTGAAACGGTACCCATGCACCGTTCTCAGCCAGGCTGCCTACCTTAGGCTAGGGAGCGTCCTCCCTTCCTTGGTGGCCGCTTTGGTACAGAACCTCCCCTATGGAAGACCCTTCTTCTTCTCCCCTCCCCACCTATCTCTTGTATGGCCTAGCCTATACTTAGGTTAGCCTATACCCATCTGTCCCCTGTCCTACAACTCCTCCTTAGGGTGGAGTGATAGGGCTACCTTGAGTCCCTGTGTGCAGTCCGCTCTGGTACATATACCCTTCATAGTGTCCTATGGGGTTAGCCACTGGATGCGTTTTGTCCGCAGGGGCTCTCCCCCCTCTTGGGAGTTCCCTAGCCCTCCCTTGGGCTACTCTGGCTCCCGGCCGCCTGCGGCCCCCTGCCACTGGGTGATAGGGCTAGCCTCTATCATATATATATATTATATATTATATATATTATATTATATATATTATATTAGCACTTGTTGGAGAATTGGTAATGTTACTCCTCTATGTAAATGTGTTTGTGGTAGCTCAAGTCCCACTGATTACCGCCCAATTTCCATAACTCCCATATTATCTAAAGTTTTTGAACGTCTTCTGGCAAAACGTCTTAATAGGTTTGCTGAAGGTAATCATCTATTCCCTAGTTTGCAATTTGGTTTTCGGAAAGGCCTTGGAGCATGTGATGCCCTTCTTACAATCTCCAATGCAGTACAGAAATCCCTTGATTGTGGTCGGGAAGTTCGTATGATTGGCCTTGATTTTAGTGCTGCCTTTGACCGTGTTAATCATGAGGCCCTTGTTTTCAAACTGAAACAGTTGGGAGTGGGTGGGTCGTTTCTTAGCATTATTATTGATTTTTTAAGTAGTAGATCTCAAAGAGTTGTTGTTGATGGGCACCATAGTGAGTATAGGAATGTGATATCCGGTGTTCCACAGGGTAGTGTTCTTGGCCCATTACTTTTCATACTATATACACATGACATGTGGTTTGGCCTAGAAAATAAGCTTGTTGCATATGCAGATGATGCTACTCTCTTTGCATCAATTCCATCACCTGAATGTAGATCTGGGGTTGGTGAATCCCTTAATAGAGATTTAGCTAAAATTAGTGCATGGTGCAAATTATGGGGTATGAAGTTGAATCCTAACAAAACTCAAAGTATGATTGTAAGTAGGTCAAGGACGGTGGCTCCTCAACATCCGGATCTCAGTATTGATAATGTTTCTTTAAATTTGTATGACTCTTTCAAAATTTTAGGCGTCATTCTTGACAGCAAATTTACTTTTGAGAAACATATAAGGTCTGTGTCTTCTTCAATTGCACAAAAAATTGGCTTATTGAGAAAGTCTTTTAAGATATTCGGTGATCAATCTATTCTGAAGAAGTGTTTTAATTCTTTTATTCTACCTTGTTTTGAGTATTGTTCTCCTGTCTGGTCTTCAGCTGCTGATTCTCATCTTAATTTGTTGGACAGAAACTTACGGTCTATTAAATTTCTTATTCCTGATCTAGATATTAATCTCTGGCACCGTCGATCAATTAGTTCATTATGCATGTTGCATAAGATTTTTCATAACTCTGACCATCCTTTACATTCAGATCTCCCTGGACAATTCTATCCTGTTCGTAATACTAGGCAGGCAGTTAATTCTAATAGCCAGGCCTTCTCCATCATAAGACTCAATACTACGCAGTACTCTAGAAGTTTTATTCCAGCTGTTACCAAGTTGTGGAATGATCTTCCTAATCGGGTTGTTGAATCAGTAGAACTTCAAAAGTTCAAAGTTGGAGCAAATGCTTTTTTGTTGACCAGACGGACATGAGTCTTTTTATAGTTTATATATGACATTTTTGTTGTTGACGTTGTTAATAGTTTATATATGATATATCTCTTTTGACATTACTTTTTTTAGAATGATTTATTGTTAATTTGTTCTCTTCAGTTATTTATTTCCTTATTTCCTTTCCTCACTGGGCTATTTTTCCCTATTGGAGCCCCTGGGCTTATAGCGTCTTGCTTTTCCAATTAGGGTTGTAGCTTGGATAGTAATAATAAATAATAATAATGGGTACACCCATTCAGGTCGGATGCCTCGGGGTTCGTGTCCGTACCCCTACATCCCTCCTTCTGTCTCTTTCACTGTCCTGGTGCCGGTCCCTTGCCGCCTCTACTGTCGGTGATACCGACCTCCCCACTTGGTGACACATTCCTTGCCTCCCGGGCTGACAGTCCTCCGTGTGCCGGAGGGCTACCACCTCCCGTCAGCGTACAGCCAATGGCCTACCCTCATACCTCCTAGCTCGGTCGTCCGTCCATCGGACCGGCCCCCGGAGTGCCGGCATCCATTGCCGGCAGTCCGGTTCTGCTATAGTTCATCCTTGTCCCTGTCACCAAGCCGGCAACCTTCGGCTGCCGGAGCCGCCGCCTCCCGGCGGCCGCCATCCTGGCATTACTCCTGACTTCTCTATTTGTCTTCCCTAATGCCAGAAACTCTGCTGGAGCGGCCTCCGGCGTGCCGCCGGTCTGCCGGCGCATTCCGGAGGCGCCAAAGTGACTTGCACCCCTTCTCCTAGCTATCAACACATGCTGATAGCCCTACCTTGCAACCAGATGGCTTGACTACATAAATAGATAGGTATTGTCTTACCGTTCTATTAGTAGCCGTGCTGTCTTCTTGCATATCACAATTTTCCAGATTGCTGTGTGTATCTTAGCACGGCTGGTTGCCGGAAACCGTTACCCTATGGGGTCTTCTACTTCCCTAATTCAATGGTCTGAGTGGTCTCAGTCCCAGATTTATATCCTTGGCAATTCCTACTAGAATTCCCCTTGCCTCCCTTTCAATCTATGAAGAATTCTGCCTTGTGCCCTCGGTCACAAACAAATTGCCTATGGATAAGGTTACGGTAACCAGCCGGGCGGGTTACACGGAGTATGTGTCTATCTACTTCATTTCCCGCTCCACTCTCAAACATCACAATGTTTATATCACTTAAGATTAAGTTTAAAATTAACCTATTAATATTTAACTTTAGAATATAAGTCATTAATATGACTTCCCCATACTCATGTTCTCTTTCTCTTACAGGAGGAGTACGTGAAATGCGACCACGGCTTCTGTGGAGTGAAGCGCCCGCACTTCTACGGGCACACGGCGTGTAGGACCCACGCCCCTTGCGCCAACAAGAAAGGCGATCTGAAGTTTTGGGACCCGCAGAACTGTACAGTCTGCAAGGACCGCCTGGTCGAGGCGTTCAATACATCAGAACCATGGGAAGTTCTAAGCAGCCGAAAAGGATTTCGGTTAAGGACCTCCCGGCAAGCACGGACGCCAACCCCTGGAGGTATGCTGAGCACATGCCAATTACAACGGGCAGGATCTTCATCAGTGAGAAGATCGGCTCGGTTGTCCTGGAAGAAGTGGAATTCTTCCCGAATTTTGAGGCTTATCCGGACTGTTACGTCCGACTTCGATCAGAACCTGCCTCTAAAGAAGAGACCGAACCGAAGGAGGTGATTGTGTTCGATCTCCCGAAGGCCCAGGCTATGCTGGCCAATACTGTTAAAAGTAGGGGTTTTATCTGCTCAAAACTTCCGGCGCTGAGCAAGAAGCACCCTACCTACATCGCACCAGACGATGCGATCCTCCCCTTCATGGAAAAGGCCTTCACTGCAGTACACAAGGCAGTGGAAGAAGGAAAACCTTGCCCTGCACTGGAGGAGTGCAGACCTTTCTCCCTGATTACTCCTCCCGATGTTCGACACTGGAAAGATGTCCAGCATACATTCGTGGTAGGGAAACTAGAACCTGACGTAGCTGGCCGTCAGTTTAACGAAGACCTCCTGAAACTTAATGACCATCTCCTTCGTCGGGAACATGACACGAAGGAAAGGCTCGCCGCATCCATGTCCCTCCAGGTACAGCTCGACGTCATGGCCGGTGACACTAGAGTCCCCGACTACTACATGGTGCTCGCCAAAACACATTTGGCGACCGTAGTAAAAGACCTGTACAGCTTCATGAAGGCTCGTAGAGCCTGTCGTGAATTCGTGTTCTCCAGTGCCACAGTGAGACACGAACCCCGGAGGCTGATTTCCTCCAACATCTGGGGTAAGCACCTCTTTCCCTCTTCCCTTGTGAAAGAGATCACCGACAAGGCCGCCACGGAGAACAGGAACCTTCTCCACAAGTGGAGCATGTCGAAGAAAAGGAAATCCTCTCAGGACGACGGCCCTCAACCTAAGAGGAAATTCTCCAAGCCGAAACCCCAGCAACGTCAACAGAGACGGCAGTTTCCGGGATCCGCTACTCCCCAAGTGGCAGCTCAGCCACAGCAGACCTTTCAGCTGGTCACCCAACCGGTCTTGTCATAGTTGCCGGTTTTCACCCCTGCTTTCGAGCAACAGTTGACTACCTTTCGTCCCAAAGGTAGAGGCTCAAACAGAGGTGCAGGCAGAGACGCATCTCACCGTCCCTCCAGAGGCGGAGGAGGAAGGGGAGCTAGCGGCCGAGGCAGTAAACCCTCGGGACACCAGAAGCAATGAAGTGCTTCCGGTAGGAGGAAGACTCCGCCAATTCCAGGATCGTTGGACCTTCGATCCCTGGGCACACAGCATCGTCAAGAAGGGTCTAGGCTGGAGTTGGACTCAACCACCCCCAACCTTCCAGCAATTCTTCCAACAATCAACCCCCCTTCTGGAAGAATATGTCCTAGATCTCTTGAACAAGGTGATAAGGAGGGTAAAGTCAACCAGGTTCCAAGGGAGACTGTTTGGCGTCCCCAAGAAGGACTCCGACAAACTCAGAGTCATTCTAGACTTATCCCCCCTCAACAAGTTCATAGCGAACAACAAGTTCAAGATGCTGACTCTTCAACAGATAAGGACCCTTCTGCCTCAAGGTTCCTACACGGTCTCCATAGACCTGGCGGATGCCTACTGGTACGTTCCAATGAACCACCACGCTTCCTCCTACCTAGGATTTCGACTCCAAAGGAAAAGCTACGCCTTCAGGGCCATGCCCTTCGGCCTCAACGTGGCCCCTCGGATCTTCACAAAGCTGGCAGACGCCATTGTTCAACAGCTTCGCCTCCGAGGCGTCCAGGTGATGGCCTACCTCGACGACTGGCTGGTCTGGGCTTCATCGCCCGAGGATTGTTTAAGATCCTGCAACAAAGTTACCCAGTTCCTAGAACACCTGGGATTCAAGATAAACGCGAAGAAATCTCGCCTCTCTCCAGCTCAGAAGTTCCAATGGTTAGGAATCCAGTGGAACCTTCAGTCACACCGCCTTTCCATCCCCCAGAAGAATAGGAAGGAAATAGCAGGGTCTGTCAAGCGACTGCTGAAATCCAAACGGATCTCATGACGTCAGCAGGAACGAGTTCTAGGCTCTCTACAGTTCGCCTCAGTGACAAACCCAGTGCTGCGTGCACAGCTAAAGGATGCCGCGGGAGTCTGGAGATGTTCCGCATCCATCGCTCGAAGAGACCTCAAGAGACGGCTCCCAAACAGACTTCGGCTGCTCCTAAAGCCGTGGTCGGAAGCAAAGGCCCTGAAAAGGTCCATCCCTCTTCAACACCCACCTCCATCACTCAACATCCACACGGACGCTTCGCTGGAGGGTTGGGGAGGTCACTCCCACCAAAAACAGGCTCAAGGAACATGGTCTCCCCTATTCAAGACGTTTCACATCAACATCTTGGAGGCCATGGCGGTCCTTCTAACTCTGAAGAAACTCTCCCCGCCTCCCTCGATCCATATTCGTCTGACCCTGGACAACTCGGTGGTAGTTCAATGTCTCAATCGCCAAGGCTCAAGATCGCCCCAGATAAATCAGGTGCTTCTAACAATCTTCTGTCTGGTAGAGAAGAAGAAATGGCACTTGTCTGCAGTTCACCTACAAGGATTCCGCAACGTGACGGCGGACGCTCTATCTCGAACAAGCCCGATAGAGTCGGAATGGTCTCTAGACGCAAGATCCTTTTCCTTCATCTCTCACCAAGTCCCAGAACTCCAGATCGATCTCTTCGCAACGAGCGACAACAATCAACTTCCTCGATATGTGGCCCCGTACGAGGACCCCAAGGCAGAAGCAGTGGATTGGAACAGATGGTCCAGGATCTACCTGTTCCCTCCCACTAACCTTCTGCTAAAAGTCCTCTCCAAACTGAGAACCTTCAAAGGAACAGTGGCCCAAGTGGCTCCCAAGTGGCCCCGGAGCAACTGGTACCCCCTAGTCCTGGAGCTACAACCCACGCTGATCCCTCTCCCGGGCCCAGTTCTCTCCCAGCAAGTACAGAAGTCGACTGTCTTCGCTTCATCATCGAAAGTCAGGGACCTTCATCTCATGAGTTTCTCTCCCTAGCCGTGAAGAAAAGGTTTGGGATCTCTAAGAAAAGTCTAGACTTCCTCGAGGAATACAAGACCGAATCCACACGACGGCAATACGAATCATCCTGGAGAAAATGGGTCTCATTCGTCAAAGCAAAAAATCCTACGGAAATCACCATCGATTTTTGCATTTCCTTCTTCATTCACCTTCATGGACAGGGCTTAGCAGCCAACACGATTTCTACTTGCAAATCGGCCTTGACTAGACCACTAATGTACGCCTTCCAGATTGATCTGTCCAGCGACATCTTCAATAAACTGCCGAAGGCATGCGCTCGTCTACGCCCAGCACCCCCTCCAAAACCTATCTCCTGGTCTCTGGACAAGGTGCTCCATTTTGCCTCCAGTTTGGACGATTCGTGCCCTCTCAAGGATCTGACTCAAAAGGTTATATTTCTTTTTGCTCTTGCTTCAGGAGCCCGAGTCAGCGAAATAGTGGCATTATCAAGGGACGAGGGTCACATCCTGTTTACAGACTCAGGAGACCTTACCCTCTTCCCGGATCCGACGTTTCTCGCTAAAAACGAACTACCCACCAAAAGATGGGGCCCTTGGAGAATCTGCCCCCTGAAAGAAGATGTCTCTCTATGTCCAGTAGAGAGCCTCAAGGTCTATCTTCGTAGAACTTCTGACTTTGGTGGAGGCCAACTCTTCAAAGGAGAAACATCGGGCAGCGACCTGTCACTGAAACAACTAAGAGCGAAGATCACCTACTTCATTCGCAGAGAGGATCCTGACAGTACACCCGCAAGTCATGATCCTAGAAAAGTCGCATCGTATCTGAATTTCTTTCAGAGTATGGATTTCGAAAGCCTCAAGAGTTTCACAGGCTGGAAATCCTCGCGTGTTTTCTTCAAGCATTACGCGAAACAAGTGCATGAAGTCAAACATTTCGTGGTAGCCGCAGGTAGTGTTATGAAACCTGCACCTAACTCTGCATAGAACAGTGAGTTACTTGGGACTCTAACTCCTCGGGTGCCTATGTTGACCCTCGCATGATACGTAGTGAATTCAAAGACACTTAGTGTTTTTCATAGACTGTTCTTCTCTCTCAGGTGAAATGTCATAGTCGTCACATGAGTGCCGTATGCCTAGTGCATGATGTGTTTTTTCTTTTAAAAGACTAATGTTCCTCTGGAACCCGTGCTTTCTAATAATTTGAAATTTTCTTTCAGATTCAAGAGCGAAGTCTTTCATTACTATGTACATTATAATTTATTGTAAATACCTTTACATCCTTATTGCATTTATTACCATATTCTGCAATTGTGAAATAAAATTTCTATTTTATTTACTTGTGTGTCTCAATCCGCTCCTACTTATACTATGAAATACATGGTTGTCATAGTTTCATTATCCTTCCCCTTTTTCCTCTATAAAAAGAAGAAGATAATTGGTACAATCCATATTATATACTCACCCATGCTATGTAATATTCCTAACTGAAAACTTACTTACGCTATACCTTCGAGACAAGACTGTTCTACTTTACAATATACAGTGCCTAACCACCACTTGTCTGTTTTTTGAGAATGTTCCTATACGAATAGCAACCATTCTGTCTTGTCTCCGAGTTCTTCACGTTCTCCCCGCAAGGTGGGTAGCCCTTCAAGACCCACTTTGATCCTCAGCATGGTCCGTTGGGACTTCTCTGCCAAGGGGGGCAGGAAGTTTCAGCCCCACGGAACCTCTATCTAGATTACCATGCTTACTCTATTCAAAGCCCTCGGCACTTACACAAAAAGGGGAAAATCTACCACGATACATTGATTCTCTGGTATTCTACCATCAGGACGCCATGGCTTGAGCCCAAAAAACGGATTTTGAGCGAAACGAAAAATCTATTTTTGGGTGAGATAGCCATGGCGTCCTGATGGACCCTCCCTGCTACTTCGTCCAGCCTTTCAGGTCCCACCCTGTCCTGCTGTATCATGGTGATCGGCAAGCAACTGGCTTCAGGATGAGGACGGACGTGACATCATTTAGCAATGGCGCCCGTTTGTTTACGTATCGAGTACCAAAAGTAGCCACGGACGAGATTAGCTGTGGAACGGCTCCCCAGCTATTCTCCGCCCCTACACATCGAAGTGTTAACTCTATGTGGGGTGCAGATAGCTATGTGGCGCGTTAATACATGCGTCCCCTGTTGATATACGATGTCTTAAAAGGGAAACCTTTAGGATACTCGCTCCAGAAGTTAGAATTCTGTGATAACCTGTGGTTAAATTCTCTGGGAATATCTAGTAGTTATATACCCAAGAAAGCTACCAAAAAGGAACCTTCTATCAGAACGCCATGGCTATCTCACCCAAAAATAGATTTTTCGCTTCGCTCAAAATCCGTTTTATGGTCTAGCAGACAGTCCTGTATCAGGGGTTTTTAACGGGAGGATAGGTTTCTTCCCGGTTTAGACTCCTGGTATGAGATTCTGTTCTCTTGAGTTCGTTTTCGGACGTTCTCTCATTGCCTAACCCAACCTGGGGAATTGACTTCCCCTAGTTGAGGCTTATACAAGGACAGAATCCTTCAGGTTAAGTAATGCCTTAGGGTATTGCTTTACTTGTGGACTATTCACCCCTTCCCCGCTATCTCTTTCGTGTTGAATGATCCAACACCCTTATGGCCGTGGTTCTACATAGGCTCCTCTGGATGTCTGTAGACCTGGCTTGAGTTTTTCTGTCAGTGCCTGGTTAGGTTACTGACAGATAACCTCATATCTTTGAGTGTTCCTTAGAGTCCTCCCTTGGACTGCCTTCCATATCCCTTAAGATGGGATATGGTTGAGTGGAAGCCCGAATTGATTTCCCTCTTCCACTGGCACACTCTTTCAGGATGTAGACGTCATAGCTGATTCTTTGCCGTCTTCTATCCTTATCTTCCTCTCTTTCTTTCTATCATGGGCTGTAGTCGGCAGTATTCTGCCAACAATTTGGGTTGGCTAGGCTAGCAGTTCGCTGTTTCTCTTACCTCGGACATCGTTGTTCGATGCCGTTGGTGAGTGGGTAGACCGGCTTGCCGGCAACTGAGTAGCTTGTCGGCAACTGGCCAATGCCTTCCACCCATAGTGTAGCCAGCAGTGGCTAGCAGGCTCGGCAGAGCCGGCCTGCTGGCATATGCTGACTAGCCCATCATGCCGACAAATGTCGGCAGGTCGACATTATTTTTATTTCGGTAGTTGCCGGCAGGCTTGGCAGACGCCTGCCTGCCGGCATTTACCGACTGGCCCTACATACCGACGACGTCAGCGGGGCCGGCAGTGTCGGCGAGGCCGGCAGCGTCGGCGGGGCCGGCAGCGTCGGCGGGGCCGGCAGCGTCGGCGGGGCCGGCAGCGTCGGCGGGGCCGGCAGCGTCGGCGGGGCCGGCAGTGTCGGCGGGGCCGGCAGTGTCGGCGGGATCTGCATAGTCAGCAGGGCCAGCATTGTCGGCAGGGCCGGCAGGGCCGGCAGTGTCGGCGGCATGCTGCCGCCGGCAACTGCTGTATCCAGAAAAATATGATAAATTTTTCCAACCTACAAGTGGTTCTTGTGTAGCCATTTGTGAGACCATCATAGAGAGATGATTCTCTCTTATTTTAATGGTTATATCCATTAGAATTATCCTCTGTTTTGAACATTATAAGAGGTTGTGTCAAGTAGACACTATATATCTTGGATATTCCCTCTGTTATTTAATTCCTTGTGAATTTCATGGTTCAATACGGGAAGGGGTCATAGCAAATGGCTGGATGGGAAACACATGTGGGTGTCTTTCCTACTATAGCTTACCCTATCCAAGCTAAATATAATAAATGTATTATGTTGAAATTTGGGAATTTCACAGAAAACTTTGCTTTTCTTTTCTTTACAGGAGGAGCATCCCAAGTGCGGGAACAACTTTTGTAGGGTCCGCAGCAAGGACTTCTACGGACATGGCGTGTGTAGGTCTCACGCCCACTGTTCTGTCACCAAAGGGGCTCTCAAGTACTGGGACCCAGAGGCTTGTACTGTGTGTGACAAGTTGGTTAAGGAGGCTTTTGATGATCAAAAGTCTGCAGAGTCTAGGGATGCAGCTAGGATTACACTGCGGAAATGGGTTAGAGGTTTTCAGAAGAATACCTCGGGCCCATACCTTCCTAATGCTAGGATGAGGGACTGTCTCTTCCCCGGAGCTCGTGACGAGGCCGTCATTCCCCAGACTAAACCTGCGATCCCCTTGGTGCAACTACCGGCTCAGAAACCTGGAGACCCTGACGTGGCGGATGCTTTGGAGAGCATCCACCTGGACGACAATATGTCTGTCATTTCCGAGGAGACTGAGAAGAATCTCCTCGTAGAAGAGTTAGAACAGGAGGCAGTTGTTCCTCCTTCTAACGAGGTTGAGAATGCTGAAGCGGTATCGGTTTCTTCAGCGGCTGTGGTGGAACCAGCTCCATCAACCTCTTCGCAACCGCCTCATCTGGAGGCACTTACGACCACTTTGCAATCTCTGATGTCGATGGTGTACGGATTGCAGAAGAAGTCGTCAGAGAAAGAGACTACTTTCCGATCAGAGATCGAGCAATTGGTTTCTTCGCGCTTAGCCCCGAAGAAACTAAATGTGAAGGACCTCCCTGTGTTCTCCAATGTTAACCCGTGGAGGTACGCGGAGCACATGCCTATGTCAGCAGGCAAGATTTTCCTTTCGGAGAAACTGGGTACCGTCCCAGTGGAGGAGGTAGAGTTCTGGCCCAGCAGGGCATCCTACCCAGATTGCTATGTCCGGCTCAGAACTGAACCGGCATCCAAAGAAGAGACGGAGCCCAAGGAAGTAATTGTCCTTGAGCTCGCTAAAGCACAGGCTTTGTTTTCCGCAAAGCTAAAGGAGAGGGCATTCACTTGCTCAAAGGTGCCGGCATTAAGCAAGAAACATCCATCGTTTATTGCTGACCCTCAACGTGCTTTTCCCTTTATGGATAAAGGGTTTAAAGCAGCTCTGAAGGCTGTGAGGGCAGGAAAGCCCTGCCCCACACTGGAAGAAAGCAAGCCTTTCTCCCTCGCTTTTCCTTCAGATGACAAGGACTGGAAGGACGTTCACGTTACCTTCTCAGTTGGGAAGCTGGAAGCCGATATCGCTGGACGTCAGTTCAACGAGGACCTCCCAAAGCTGTCAGAGTTTCTCTTGAAGAGAGAACATGAGACAAAGGAGCGCTTGGCAGCGTCCATGTCTTTACAAACGGGGCTATAAACGATGACTAGCATCCCGGATTCTCCAGATATGCATATGGTCTTTGGCAAGGCGCACTTGGCTATGGTTACAAAAGACTTATACAACTTTATCAGAGCCAGGACGGCTTGTCGGGAGTTCGTGTTTGCTTCTGCCTCTGTGAAACACGAACCGAGGAAGCTGATAGCTTCTCATATGAGATGTGGTGAAGGAGGTCGTCGACAAGGCTGCTTCGGAGAATAGGAATCTCCTCTCTAAATGGGGCTTGTCCTCCAAGAGAAAGTCTAACGCTGACAGGGGTCCCCAGCCGAAGAACAAGTCGAAGCGGCCTCGCATGTCCTCTCAGCCAAGACGGCAACAGCTTCCCATGGCCACGGTGCCCCAGACGGTGGCACAACCTACCACCACCTTTCAACTGGTGCCCCAAACACTGGCGACTCAGTCTCCGGTTTTCACCCCAGCTTATGAAAGGTAGTCGGCTTCTTCTAAGCCAAAGTTTAGGGGATCCTTTCGAGGCTCCTCTAGACGCCCCTTCAGAGGAAGAGGCAACAAAGGTGGTCGTGGCCAAAGTGGAAAGTGTTCCACCCTGCACTTAAAGTGAGATGCTGCCGGTAGGAGGGAGACTGCTACATTTTCAGGATCGGTGGACCTTCGATCCTTGGGCCCACAGCCTGATCAAGATAGGACTGGGATGGGGTTGGACCTCATCCTTACCAAGCTTTCATCAATTCTTCCAGCCTTCAACCCCTGTTCTGGAAGAATACGTTCAGGAACTATTGAACAAGAGGGTAATAAAGAAAGCAAAGTCCTACTACTTCTACATTGGGATTACAAATCCTACTTGAGTTCTGAATAGGGTTATTTGTTTCTTCTAATCCTTGTACATTATTGGGAGAAGAAACTACAGGAACAGAAGGAATCATTGTATCTTTTAATAGTGATGATTCATCAGTTACTCTAGTATTATACATTTTTCTCTCAAATAACTGTGATAAGTGACGCTTCCAAGTCAAAATACCATTAACATCTACAGAAACTAAATAGTTCCTTTCACCTAGAACTTTGATAATCTTAGTTTCTACCCATTCTGGTCCTTTACCAAAATTCCTGGCATATACTGCATCACCAACTCTGAATTTAGACTCATGAACGTAAAACTCATCTCCTTGTTTAGGTATTATAACATCTAGTGGACCCTTAAATTTCCTTCCAAATAATAATTCAGCTGGGGAGCAGCCAGTAGAAGACTGTACTGTACGTCTATAGGTATACAAAAATTTTGTCATTCTGGTTTTTACAGGCAATTTACAATCAAACTTTTTGAAATTAGTTTTGAATATTCAGACAGCCCGTTCTGTTAGCCCATTTGTACTTGGATTATATGGTGCTCCTGAACAATGTCTAACACCATTTTTCTGAAAGAAATTCTGAGTCTCCCTAGCCATAAAACAAGTTGCGTTATCAGATACAATTGTGTCAGGAATACCATAATTAGCAAAACACGACCTTAAACATTGTATGGTATCCTCTGAAGTTATATTCTTACAAGCATAGACATCAATAAATTTAGAAAAGGAATCAATAATAATCAAATATTGCATGTTGTCAATGGGCCCACAATAATCTACATGCAAGCGGGACCAAGATCTATCTACTGAAGGCCAAGATAAAGGTGAAATGGCCTTATGTTTGAGATTTGTTATACATAATGCACAGTTAGAAGTTATTTGTTCCAAATCTTGGTCCATATTAGGCCAATATACAAAAGACCTTGCTTCGGCTTTCATGGCAACAATACCCTTGTGGCCCTCATGAAGCATTTCCATAACACGCTTTCTCAACATTTCAGGAACCAACATACGATTCCTATACAGTAATACATTACCATGCAAAGAAAGATCATTTCTCAATTTATAGAATGGTAACATACAATTTTCCATCACATTTTCCTTGGG
>NC_090751.1:73733950-73833950 GCF_036898095.1 Palaemon carinicauda
CAATGCGATATAGTCATTTTAATCACTTTTTGAGTTTTTGTCATTTGACTTTAATTTTGCTTATTGTCCCTGTTTTATTTCATGTAGATTGAATTAATATATTTACTTTTGAAGTTAGTATTTTTATGTATTTCTTTAAATTTTGGGTTGAGTTCAATACTTTGCAGAGAAATTTCCCTGTGGAATTTTTTTTTTTTTGTTGGGTGAGGAGGTGTTAATATGTGTTACATTTAACGTAAATTATTTTTGTTTTGATTAAGTCACTTTGGCAGTAATTATTTCTTTTGGAAGGTAATGACCCTGTTTCCTCCTCCCTGACATTTCTGACTTGTTGTATAGTTTTAATTACAATGAGCTTGTTTTAATTTCACGGGTGGTGTTGGAGGAGACTTGGGCGCTGTGTGTCCAGGAGGAGACAGTCGTTTCTGGACCTTTAAGATAATCGAGATCTGCCTTTCTTCATTTTCTGCTGTTGTCTTCCTTTGGAAGATTGATGAATTATCCAACCACGCCCTTGGTTCAATGATATAGCCAAGGGGACCTCTTTGCCATCTGGTAAGGTGTGATTTCTCTTTCTGACGTCCGTGTCCGTTGATCGTCTCGCAACGTTAAAGTGAATGATTACCTGTCTGACGGCCGTGTCCATGGATTGTCTGGCGAAATATGTATAATAATCCCCTCGACCTGTGATTTGAAGGCTGAGTTAAGGGAGGCAATTTATTTTTTGTTAGTGATTTAGTGTGTAAAATAAGTTAGGTTATTCTGACTTTTCGATGTGGAGGATTTATTTTTGCTTTATTTTTATTTTTTGTTTTTGCCAAATCCTGTGAGAGAGAGAGAGAGAGAGAGAGAGAGAGAGAGAGAGAGAGAGAGAGAGAGAGAGAGAGAGATATTGTGTTAGCTAGCGAAAGTAGTTAGGTTAACGATCGTTTGTGGTGAGAAAGACTGTTGGTTTAAATGAGATTGTTTACATTTTTTAGTTAGGTTACGACAGTGGTGAATGTTTCGGAGCGAATGCTTTTTTTATTTGACTGCAGCTTGAGACAGTTCGTTTGTGAATGCTGGATTATATTTTATATCATTTTTCAACCAGCGAGAAAGTGTTTATATATTTCAAAAGCCGTGATTCCTCCTTTGGGAGAGAGTTTCCTCGAGTGTTTACTTGATTGTTGACGACTTGGCCTGTAACAGAACTTGATACGATTGCTCAGATTTATTTTGTTGACGACCTGGACTACGATTATGATTATGATTTGATTGTTCTTAACGATTTTATTGATATTGATGCCATAATGACCCCGCCCGTATGAAGGAATTTCCGTCTGGACCACTGATGAATAAGATTGTGATGATGATGATAATGATGACTATGATTAATTAACCCCGATATAGGAAGTGAGTGTGGTAATTGGACTCGGGGGACTACCGTTTGCCAATAAGTTGTGGCAGTGAGCTGTGAAGGTCTCTGGGGCCTTGTATGGACAACGGTGTCCACATACTGTGATTTATTATTTTAGTTGCGTTTTTTGTACTGTTTGTGAATGGTGTCGGTGTCGGGTTTGTGAGGGTTATTTTGAGTATTGGCGACGGTGTCCGTGGTCACACATATATTTACTGAATATTTTGTTTTTGAAGATTTAGGTTTGGTGATTTGTTTGTCTGTCTTTAGTAGTAAGGTTTCGTGAATGACATTATTTTGGTTATTTGAATATTTTTAAGTGATTGTTATAGTTAGTAAGAAATATATAGTTTTAAGGTTATGTTTTGTTTTGGTTATTTCGTTATTTTAGGTTTGGTGATTTGTTTGTCTGTCTTTAGTAGTAAGGTTTCGTGAATGACATTATTTTGGTTATTTGAATATTTTAAGTGATTGTTATAGTTAGTAAGAAATATATAGTTTTAAGGTTAGGTTTTGTTTTGGTTATTTCGTCCTCTTTGTCTAAGAGTCTGGTTGTAGATTACGTAAGGGGAAAGTTTGTTTTGTGGAGACCATTGTCAGTAAGTGTGATTCAGGGTGTGGGGGTTGTCCTTGCAACATTTGAATAGTGGTATGATCAAGGTCTATTTTTTGTTACGTGTATGATTAGTGATAAGTGTGATTTATGGTTTATGATGAGCGTTTTAGTTTGTAAGGAAATATAGTTTTAAGGTCATGTTTTTGTTTATTTTGTCCTTTTGTCTAAGAGTCTGGTTTTAGATAACGTCAGGGGAAAGTTTGTGTTGTTGAGACAATTGTCAGGTAGAGTGATTCAAGGGTGTGGGGGTTGTTTTGCAACATACCGCCACATTATTTTGGCGCCCGAACAGGGACTGCTGAGGCGGGACTGTTAGCTGGACTCTTTGACGAAGGACTGATAGGATACGAATTTAGAATTAAGACTGAAAAAAATGAAAAAACAGGTAAAGGTTTTGAAGGAGGAATTGCGGCTGAGTAAGGAGCGTGAGGAGAAATTGTTGCAAGAGAATAAGTGGTTAAGGTGTGAGATTGAGGAGATGCATAGGAAACTGAGGGAAATTCAGGGAACTGTAGAGAGAGTGGAAGAGGGTGTTGAGATGAGGATGCGAGAGAATGAAGAACGGACGGAGAAACGAATGGAAGATATGATGGGGCAAGTAATGGGGATGATGAAAACTATAATGGGTGAAGGTGCAGTCGGAGGAGTGTCCTCAGTTTCGGGTAATGGGTTGATAGTGGATGAGAAGGCTAAGGTTAATGATAATGGGAAAGGAAGTGATAGTGATAGTAGTAATAGTGATGGTGATATTGAAGATAAGGGAATTAGGCATAGTAAGGATGAACAGAAAGGTGAGAGGAAAGATGAAAGGAAAGGTAAAAGTGATGTGAAGAAAGAGAAGAAAAAGTATCAGGCTGATAGCAAGGACGATCGTGAATGGGTGAAAGTGGTAAGTAAGAAAAAGGGTAAGAAGGGAATGGTTAAGGATAGGAATTTAAGTGTGGAAGTGGATTCATTATATTCAAATGAGGAAGAAGGTAACAAGGGAGTAGACAGTGATGATAGCAGTGAGAATGAACGTGATGTGTGTAAGACTGTGTTTATGAGAGAGGTACCTCGGTGTGAAAGGTTCAATGAGCATAGCAGTAGGGATGTATATGATTTTTTCAAGGAGTATGAGAGGTATTGTCAGGATAAGTATGGTGATAGTAAAAGAGTTTGGGCTAGGGAGTTAGGAGAATATTTGACTGGGTATTTGTTGACGATGTATGGAGTGATAATGAGTGTAGGGGACGTTGATTATGAAAGTGTGAAAAAGAGAATAATTGAGCAGGTAAAACGTATGAAAGGGAGTGTTAAGTATAAGCATAAGAATGATTTTGATGAAGCACGGATGAATGCAGGAGAAGCGATATCAATGTACGTATGTAGGTTGGAAACGTTAGCTAGGAAGAAGTATGGGGATGAAAGCATAAATGAGAATAAGGAGTTAATGAAGAAGTTTTTGGCTACTGTTCCCAAGAATGTTACCGAGTTTGTTAATTTGAAACGGAAGGAGAAAATGAGGTGGACGAAAGAAAGATTGACATGGGATGATATTTTAGAGATAGTTGAGGATTACGAGTTGGATAGATGTATGAAAGAAAGTAAATCTGTGAGTGTAAGAACTGGAATGGAGGAAAGTGTGCCAGAATTTGTTAGTTTTAGAGATGCTGTTATGAGAGGACCGATGAGGGTAGCTGATAGTGTAGTAGATAGGAGTGTTAGGGCGAGTAATGTGGGAATACCTGTAAGGACAAATGAAGGGTTTAGGCAAGGGAATCAGGTTTGGAGGGATAGGAGTGCTAGTGCGCCGCAAGATAGGTCAGGTAGTTGTATCCGTGAAGAGAAGTGTTATAGATGTGGGAAAGTAGGACATAAGAAGAATGAATGTAGATGGGCTCTAGGTACTTGTTTTGGATGAGGTGAGGTAGGGCATAGAATTAGTGAGTGCAAGAAAGAGAAAGGGATAAAATGTTATCGGTGTGGTATGACTGGGCACATAGCGAGTGGATGTCGGAGTAATCGTACAAATGTGATTTGCGGTAATTGTGGTAAGGATGGTCATTATGCTAGAATGTGCAAGGAGCCACGGGGTAAGTGTACTGAATGTGGTGCAGATGGGCATATAGCTAGGGTATGTAGGAAGAAGGGAGTAAATCAGCCAGGATGTTCGGGAAACTAGAGTGTAAGAGGGTTCAGCTGGGCGAGTCCTCGAGTGTGTGCGGAGTGAATGTGATGCATGTTCGTGAAGGTTTACTACATGAAGACGTGATGGGCGAAAGAGCTTATGACTGCATGAGTGCAAAAGTAAATTTTAATGGAATAAAGCTAGTTGGTCTGATTGATACTGGTTGTGGTGTCAATTTAATGTTTAGGAATGCATACGATAAGGTAAGGGATGTGTGTGAATTTAGGGGGTGTAAAGGTGAAGTGAAAGGTATCGGTAATTTAAGTATGTCTGTGCAAGGAAAGTTACGTGAAAATGTTATGATTGGGGGGCTGATGATGGAAGATAATGATTTTTATGTGGTTGAGGGAGTAAATGACAAATACGATGTGTTGTTAGGTTATAACTTCTTGAAAAAATGCGGTATGATTGTACATCCTAGTGTAAATATGATAGAGATGAAAGTTAAGGGTAAATTTTGTGGGGAATTTTATTTGAATGAAGATGGTAGTGTATGTACGAAGGTATAGAAAGGTGTGCCGTTAATAGCAAAAGAAGGTGTTAAATTGTCAAGAGATGCAAGTGAGGTTGTCAGTGTAAAAGTTGCATGGCCGAATAGTCTGGGAATTGCCAATAGTGACAATTGTGAATATGTAGTGGAAGGTTCGGAAGCAAGTAATTTGGTGAAAGCAAGTGTGCATGTGTATGATGGTATTTTGAATTTGCAGGAGCCGAAGGTGTATGTGAGCTTGTTGCCGACTGTAAGGAGGAAGAGAATATGGGGTATACGTGAGGGTGATTGCATGGGATGTATGTATACGTTGGTCAATGTAGAGGATGAAAGATATGTTAAATTGAGACGTGTTATGACGGGTAAGATAAAGCAGGATGACGATTGGGACTATGAAAGTTTGAAAGAAAGAATTAATGTAGATGAGAATATAAGTGAGGGAGAAAGGGAACAATTGTATAGGATGTTATGGGATAGACGGAGAGTTTTGAGTCGCGGTGACGAGGATTGTGGGGGATCAAAGCTGCCTGAATTTAAGATAGTTCTTAGTAATGATACCCCCATATATCAGCATCCCCGACATTTTTCTCCGCCTATTGCCAGAGAAATAGAAGAGCAGTGCCAGGAGTTAGAGCAAATGGGTGTAATAGAAAGGAGTGAGAGTGCCTGGAATAGCCCTATTGTACCTGTAAGAAAGCCGGATGGAAGTTTACGTATGTGTATTGATTATAGGAAGGTAAATGAAGTAACTGTTAAAGAACGTTTCCCAATGAATGTAGTGTCTGACTGTGTGTATAAGATGCATGGTATGAAAGTTTTTACAAAGTTAGATTTAGTTAGGGGCTATTACCAGATGCCTCTGGCAGAGGGGAGCAGGCCCATTACAGCATTTTCGAGCAGCAATTGTCATTATCAGTTTAACCCTGGATAGGTACGGTGGGTCGTTTGCGACCCCGAGCGTCAAAAAAAAACAGGTTTTTCTCACGTGACTCACCCCTGTGACTGAATTTGTGGGTGATCGACCTGCAGGAGGTGTCTCCCCTACACGCTCTAGTAGTGTCCAGATGTGCATTGCTGTAGCTGTACTCCTTCCCCGATTTCTGAGACGCGTCGGGGTCGTTCGCGTCCGAGTTTACCCTTCTGAGGTAGTTTGCATAATTATCAAAGTTATTACGTATTATGAAATTGTCGTAGAATGGTGTAACTTGTATAGGTTATCAGTTGTGGAAAGTCTTGGTGGATTGTTTGGCTACCATGTGCATGTTTTTTTTTTTAGTTAAAATGTCGTTCATCACCACGAGGACCATTTTACCGCGAGTGCCCCTTTTTCATTTTTTTTCATTTTTTTGCCAAGTCATTTTTCCGTAAGATATTGCCAAATAGTGTCGTAAAACTTTTGCTTGTTTAGTGTTGGAAAGTGTGTCTAGATGATCTGGCTACCCATGCATGACTTTGTTTTTGTCAGATACGACGTAGTTATTGGTATATTGGGTATTTAACTGTGGTTACCAATTTCTGTTTTTTTTTCAATATTTGTAAAAATTACTACGTAGTAAGGAATTGCCGTATATTATTCATTTTTTTTTCATGTTTATGTGTTAGAAAGTGTGCCTTGATGGTTGGTCTAACACGTGCATGTCTTTTTTTTTTATCTGAGATGTCGTATATTAGAATGTCGGGCATTTTACCGCGAGTGTCCCTTTTTAATTTTTTTTAATTTTTTTGCCAAGTCATTTTTCCGTAAGATATTGCGAAATAGTGTCGTAAAAGTTTTGCTTTTTTAATGTTGGAAAGTGTGTCTACATGATCTGGCTACCCATGCGTGATTTTGTTTTTGTCAGATACGACGTAGTTATTGGTATATTGGGTATTTAACTGCGGTTGCCAATTTCTGTTTTTTTTCAATATTTGTAAAAATTTACTACGTAGTAAGGAATTGCCGTATATTATTGATTTTTTTTTCATGTTTATGTGTTAGAAAGTGTGCCTTGATGGTTGGGCTAGCACGTGCATGTCTTTTTTTTTTATCTGAGATGCCGTATATTAGAATGTTGGGCATTTTTCCGCGAGTGCCCCTTTTTATTTGTTTTGCATTTTTTTTGCTTAGTCATGTTACCGTAAGGAATTGGCAAGTAGTGTCGCAAAACTTATATTTTTATAGTGTTGGAAAGTGTTTCTAGATGATCTGGCTACCCATGCCTATTTTTTTTTTAGCCAGATATGGCGTATATATAAGTATGTGTTCGATTTTCCTGTGATTGCCATTTTTTCGTTTTTTCCCATTTCTTTCAAAATTACTACGTACTAAGGAACTATCACAGAGTAATATTTCATTTATATGTTTATTTGTCGGAAAATATGCCTTGATGGTTTGCCTAGCACGTGGCTGAAATTTTTTTTTTTCTGAAATGCCGTATATTAGAATGGCCATTTTTCCACGAGTGCCCCTTTTTATTTGTTTTGCATTTTTTTGCTTAGTCATGTTACCGTAAGGAATTGGCAAGTAGTGTCGCAAAACTTATATTTTTATAGTGTTGGAAAGTGTTTCTAGATGATGTGGCTACCCATGCCTATCTTTATTTTTAGCCAGATATGGCGTATATATAGGTATGTGTTCGATTTTCCGGTGATTGCCATTTTTTTCGTTTTTTCCCAATTCTTTCAAAATTACTACGTACTAAGGAACTATCACAGAGTAATGATTCCTCTAGATGTTTATTTGTCGGAAAATTTTGTTTACTTTTTTTTTGATTGAATATCATCAAATTTTTTTAGGTAAAATATTGTTTTACATTTTTTTTTTTTCGATTTTATTTCCCTTCAAAAAAAATTTTTTGGGTCAGAATTTTAATTTTATAGTCGTAAAATAATCGACAATTATCCAGCAACCCACCATACAATTTTTATGCATATCCAATAATAATTAGATTAGTAAATAACACCTTGAAATTGACATACCCTTCCTACATTTCAAGTGGCAGATTAGGGAGTCTGAATCAGTGTGGTTGGCGGCCATTTTGTGGACATATCCGAAGCGTAAGCTGCCCTATCTATATATATTCTTGTTCCCTATAGAATTTGTGATATTTTGGTATATTTTTACCTGCATAAATATCATATTATATATTAAATATATGTATTTTTTTACGAAATTTCCAAGTACTCAAAAAATTACCTTTAGATATGGCCCCTGATATAAATGTAATTTACAAAATAATGAAGATTTTTTTACATATTTCTATTTTAGGATAACATATGTTTATCCCCTAAAAAAATTAGCCACTTCCTATTTCATTTGGGTACCCAAAAAAATTCATGAAATTTGGACAATTTTTTTTGGCCAAAAAAAGTTACCCTTTTTTTCTCATTTCAGATCTTCACCTCCATGGGTCTGACTTCATCCAAAATACATCAGGATGTGTCCTAAACATTCAAGAATCAATTCCTAAAAGGATTTGTGTATATATGTATAAACTTTTTTTTTATGAATTTTTATGTCAGGTCTTTTTTTTTTCTACTTAATTTTTTAAAATATTTATAATAAATAGTTTTTCTGCAGATGAGTAGTATTTATCTTTACAGTTGTTTTAAGCATTCATTGAATTTTTTTTTGGCAAAAGAAAAAAGGAGGTTACTGCAAAAACTGATTTTTCAAGAATTTTTTTTGGCGTCGGGGTCGTTCGCGTCCGAGTATACCCTTAAAGGGGTGTCCGAGGACCGTACCTATCCAGGGTTAAGAGATTAAGTTTTGGCCTTGCTAATGCGCCTGCTGCCTTCCAGAGGGCGATGAATGTAGTTTTGGCTGGGTTTGATAGACAGAAGGTGACTGTTTTTATTGATGATATTTTGATTGCTAGTGAGACTGTTGAGGAACACATGCAGTTGCTTGAAGCAGTATTAGAACGGTTGATAGAAGTTGGTGTGAAAGTTAAGCTTGAAAAGTGTACATGGTTGGCCGGGGAGGTGGAATTTCTTGGGCATGTGGTGAGTGAATCGGGTATAAGGAAGAGTGAAAAGTTTGTGAGTAAGGTGAGAGAGTTTCCAGGTCCTCATACGGTGCGTGAGTTGAGAGGTTTTCTTGGGTTAATTGAATTTGGTCGGAAGTTTGTCAGAGATTGTTCGGGAATAGGGAAGCCTTTGAATGAGTGGACAGGTAAGAGAAATAGTACGAGACTGAAATGGGATGAGCGTATGATTGAAGCATTTGAAAACTTGAAAGAAGAGGCTGCGAGAGACGTCACTTTGGCTTTTCCCGATTATAGTGAACATGCGAGTATGCTAGAGTTATATACGGATACTAGTGGGATTAGTATGGGTGGTTGTTTGGTTCAAATGCAAAGAATAAACGGAGATGAACAGTTGAGAGTGATAGCGTATGTAAGTAAAGCATTTAATAAGGCTGAGCGAAAGTATTCCACGATTGAAAGGGAGTTGGCTGCGATAAGGTTTTGCGTGAAAGCGTTGAAGGTATTTTTGTATGGTGTGAAATTTATTGTGCGTACTGACCATCAGCCCCTAGTGTACATGATTAGGAAAGAGTCTGTGAATGCTAGAGTTGCGAGGACAATAGAGGATTTGAATGAATTTGACTTTAAGCTACAATATGTACCTGGGAGTAAGAACGTGATAGCAGATGTGATGTCAAGAATGCATGGTAAGATAGAAGAGAGTAGCGAGAATGATAGTAATTTTGAAAGGTTGCCGGAAGATTTAATGGTGGTACAAAGTTTTGAAGGGGATGACATGGTGTATAAATGTATTTTGTGTGGGTTAAATAAGGTTAAATTGAAGGGTTTGAATAGGGATATACCTGCTAGTATAGATGAGCTTAGAATGAGTGTTAGGAATGAAGTATCGAAAGAAATGGCATATAAGGAGGAGGATAGTATGCTTGAGGGTGAATTGTTATCAAAAGTATTGTTGGTAGTAAGTATGTTATATGGTGTCACTGTTTATTTGTATTTTGGGTGGAATCGTCTGATGCAGTACCGAGCAAATAAAGAGATTGAAAGGGAGTATATATTGAGGTTACAATGTAATGAAATATGTTGCAAGTTGTTGAGTAAGAAGGAGGATTGTCCGAGTGACTTGAATCCGAGTGGTATGAGCATGGAAGATAGCGAAGATGACCATGGGTGTGATAAGGATGACCCTATTGATAGGAGAGTAAACATTTGTATGCATGGTGTAAAAGGAAGAATGATGACGTATGTGGGTATAAATGAGAATGAATATTGTAGTTTAATTGATACAGGTGCGCAAGTGTCATTAGTGAATATGTCTGTTATCAAGGAAATAGAGCGGTACAATTGGGAAGTGAAAAGGCAATGTACGAGTGTGAGAATTCATGGGATAGGTAAAGGAAGTTTGCTAGTTTGGGAAGAAGTGCGTTTGAAAGTAAAACTGGGAAGTATGGAGGGGGAACATAATTTTATTGTAATGGGAGAGAATGAGATGCCTAGTTGTTTTTTGATAGGAATTGACTTTTTAAGATTGCATGATTTATCAGTTGATATTGGTAGTGGTTTGCTTCTGAAGAATGGATGTGAAGTAGTTGTGATAGAAGATAATAGTGAATTTATGGCGAATTTTGTTGGCATGGTTGATATTACGAGGAGTGAGGATGATCTACTGACTAAAGAGGAGGTGGAAGAAATGCAAGATGAATGTGAGGAAATTAAAAGGTTACGTGAATGTATGTTGAATAGTATTGAGGTAGAAGAATGGCCGTCTGATTTAGAGGTGTATAAGAAAGTTAGTAAGAGACTTATTGTGTGTAAGAATATTGTTTATTTTCTACATAAAGGAATGGATGAAGATATATATGTTCCTGTGTTTCCAATGCATGCAGCAGTAAGTATGTGTATGTTAGTGCATGACAGATATGGGCATATGGGTAAGAATAAATTATGGGAATGCATGCGTGAGAGATTGTTTACACCTGGGTTAAGTCAGATATGTAAGGATGTAGCGACTACGTGTGAAGATTGCCAGAAAGGGAAGTATCAGAGAGTGCATGCTAATCCGCCTGTTTTGAAATTACGTATGAAAGAACCATTTGAGATGTTTGTGATTGATTGTGTTTCGTCGCCTGTGACTGCGAGAAGACATGTGGGAATGATTGTTATGGTTGATCACATGAGTAAATTTACCTATGCAATACCCATCAAGGATAAACGGAACGAGACTGTTGCAAGAATGGTTGGTCAAGTGATGTTGCCGATGTGTGTGTGTAAGCCTGTGAGAATGTTAAGTGATAATGGCCCTGAGTTTGTTGGATGGGAGTTTGAGCAGATGTTAAGAGAATGGGGTATTGAACATGTGTATTCGACTCCTTATATGCCAAGTGCGAATGGGTTGGCTGAAAGGACTGTAAGAACATTAACTGAAATTTTGCGAATGATGAGTACTTGTGGTAATGATTGGGATTTGTATGTTGGTAGAGCGTTGTGGGCTTACAATGCAACAGTGCATAAGAGTACGGGTATGTCTCCATGTAAGTTTGTGTTAAATTTTGAAAAGATAATAAGACCGAGGTTGGGTGTGTCGGAGGATGATAGAGATGTGTGGAGGAAAGAAAATAAGAGGTTTGAAAGCTTTAAAGTTGGTGAGAGAGTGATGAAAGAAGTATTTGAAAAGTGTAGAATGAATGTAAATAAGGTGCGTGATAAATTTGAAGGTCCCTATGAGGTGTTAGAAGTTGGTTCGAGTGGATTAAGTTACGTTTTGGGTAAGTTGTGTGTGGGTGGTATTGTGGAAAAAATTAGGGCCCACCACAACCAGTTGCGTAAATGGAAAGAGGTACCTGAATATATCCACGAGAATGGGATGAGTAAATGGTTGAAAAGGAACAAGGGTGAACCTAGTATGTATGAGGACTTAGGTCTGGAAGGTAAACAGTTGGTGTTAGTAGAATATAAGAAAAGGAAGAATACAAGAGCTTTAAGTAAAGATGAAAGAAGGGGAAATTTATAAGTATAAGTGAGAATAGAAATAAGTATGACAAGGGTGTAAATGTGCAAGTGTGTATGGAAGATAAATGTGTTAATACAGATGAATCATGGCTGAGTATGAATAATACCTATAGTGTGTGTGGCTTTTCCTTAGGTGATGTAAAAGAAAGGATGACGAATGCGAGAGTGAGAGATAGGAGAATGATTAGTAGTATGAATGAATCTTTTACTAAAGTTGAGAATGTTTTTGATGAAATGGATGAACTGTTTACAGAAATGAGTGTAATTATAGGGCCAGATGAGAACGAGGTAGATATGATTGTACATGATATATTAGATGATAAGGATTTAGATAGGAATAGTGTTAATGTAGCGAATGATTGTGATAAGGAAGAAGTGAATGAGAGAGTATATGGAGACCCAGTTACTCGGAGTAGAGGTCCCGTTCCCGACTGCGACTGGGTTATGAAAAAAATAATGTAAGTGTTGTGTGAGAAGGATTTGGCAAAGTAAGGGGGGAGGAATGTGGAGGATTTATTTTTTTGTTTATTTTTATTTTTTGTTTTTGCCAAATCCTGTGAGAGAGAGAGAGAGAGAGAGAGAGAGAGAGAGAGAGAGAGAGAGAGAGAGAGAGAGAGAGAGAGAGAGAGAGATATTGTGTTAGCGAGCGAAAGTAGTTAGGTTAACGATCGTTTGTGGTGAGAAAGACTGTTGGTTTAAATGAGATTGTTTGTTTACATTTTTTAGTTAGGTTACGACAGTGGTGAATATTTCGGAGCGAATGCTTTTTTTATTTGACTGCAGCTTGAGACAGTTCGTTTGTGAATGCTGGATTATATTTTATATCATTTTTCGACCAGCGAGAAAGTGTTTATATATTTCAAAAGCTGTGAGTCCTCCTTTGGAGAGAGTTCACTTGAATGTGAATGTTTACTAGATTGATGATGACTTGGCTTGTATAAGGAACTTGATAAGGCTGCTGAGATTTCGATAATTGTTGATGACCCGGACCGTATCAAATTCCGATTGCTGTTGTTGATGAGGATGATGATGATGATGATGATGATGATAATAAAACCCACCCCAATCAGGGAAGTAGATGTGGCAAATTGCCACCCAGTGGACTGTTAAGCACGAAACCCTGATATTGGTAGTTTGCCGTAAAAAGACAGTGGCAGTGTGTGGATGACTGTGTTGGTGTCCATAATATATATATATATATATATATATATATATATATATATATATATATATATATATATATATATATATATATATATATATATATATATATATGTTTCTGTGTTTTGATCTTTGGGTTATGGTAAATTTAAGTTTGTTTTGTTAGTGTTTAGTTTTAAGCTTTATTTATTTTGAGGGTTTATTTGAATAGTGGTATGATCAAGGTCTATTTTGTGTTACGTGTATGATTAGTGATAAGTGTGATTTATGGTTTATGATGAGCGTTTTAGTTTGTAAGGAAATATAGTTTTAAGGTCATGTTTTTGTTTATTTTGTCCTTTTGTCTAAGAGTCTGGTTTTAGATAACGTCAGGGGAAAGTTTGTGTTGTTGAGACAATTGTCAGTTAGTGATTCAAGGGTGTG
This sequence comes from Palaemon carinicauda, assembly GCF_036898095.1. Taxonomy (NCBI): domain Eukaryota; kingdom Metazoa; phylum Arthropoda; class Malacostraca; order Decapoda; family Palaemonidae; genus Palaemon; species Palaemon carinicauda. The sequence goes on from NC_090751.1 coordinate 73,747,184, forward strand.
GGGGTTGTTTTGCAACATCCCGCCACATCGACATTCAATTACTTTTGGGGTCCTCTCTTTAAAGTGTAATTGTATAGTCTGTCTTAATTTGGTGTAAGGGTGTTGGTTACTCGATGTTTACAGTGTGTGATTGGACTTGGTTTATTTAATGTATTTTGTAAGAGGCTCAGTGGTCATTTCTTTCTAAAAACGTTTGTATTAAATATTATAGTTTTATTTTCAGTTTTTGTTTATCCTCCTTGATTCCATCTCTGTACATTCTGTTGCGGCCATTCCACCTATTTTGGACTTGGTCGTTAGTGACTTCATTTGTGTTTAAGAGACTTTTGTATGTTTGATGGGTGTGGCCCATAACACTACCTAATGAAAGAATACGTAACTTGCTTTTCCCTAAAGCAGGTAGTGAGGCTGTTGTGCCCCAAACATGACCTGGACCCCCTTGCGTCCAGATTGCCATCGAGACGGACGTCAGCGAGGCATTGCAAGGTATGGACATCCACCAGGAGGAAAGGATGTCTGAAGTGTCTTCAGACACTGAGAAGGATCTCCTTAGGGAGGATCCCGAGGAGGAGTCTACTCTGCCTCCCGATGAAGAAGATGAAGCTGAATCGGAATCCCTTCCACCTGTGCCGGCACTGGAGCCAACACCTTCTACGTCTTCTGCCCCGACCCTTCCATTGGACAGCATGAGCCAGGCAGTTTTGGCTCATATCGCAGCGCTGATGGAGGATATTCGCAAGCAAGGCGAAGAAAGGGAAGGGAAGCTTGAGAAAGAGCTAAGTGAAGCACGGATCACCGCTTCCCAAGGGTCTTACAAGTGACTTAGAGTCCAAGACCTCCCACCCTGCTCCGAGACGAATCCCTGGAGACACGCGGAGTATATGCCGATTACCAACGGCAAGCTCTACATCTCTGAGAAGATAGGAACCTTTCTCTTAGACGACATCCAGTTTTAGCCAAGCTTTAACGCTTACCCTGATTGCTTCATTCGACTGAAGCATGAGCCAGCGCCAAAAGAGGAGACAGAACCGAAGGAGGTCATGGTTTTCGACCAAGACAAGGCACAGGCTCTCTTGTCGAGTAGCCTGAAAAAGGCTGGCTATTCAAACTCGAAAGTGTCCGCCTTGAGCAAGAAACACCCTACCTTTCTTGCTCCTGCTTCAATAGCCTTCCCCTTTACGTCGAAGGCATTTAAAGCTGTTGCCAAGGCAGTGAAGGCAGGCAAACCATGCCCTGCACTAGAGGAGTGTAGGCCTATGTCGTTAGCCCTGCCTATGGAAGAGAAGGAATGGAAGGAAGTCCACCTAACCTTCTCAGTCGGGACACTGGACGCAGACATCGCTGGACGACAGTTCAGCGAGAATCTCCCTAAACTTTTTGACTTTCTCTTGCGCAGGGAACAAGAGACGAAGGAGAGACTTGCTGTATCCTTCTCCCTACAAAACTGCATAGCGATATGTGCAGGCCAAAGAAGTAGCCCAGACTTGCTCATGGTCAGGGCCAAAATGCATATGACCACCCTAGTAAAGGACCTGTATGCTTTCACGAAAGCTAGGAGAGCCTGTAGAGAGTTCGTGTTCTCTGCTGCAACAGTGAAACACGAACCCAGGAAGCTGGTATCTTCTAACATCTGGGGTAAAGACCTCTTCCCGAATGAAGTAGTCAAAGAGGTAGTTAAGAAAGCCACCACGGAGAATAAGAACCTTCTTCAGAAGTGGGGCATCTCCTCAAAGAGGAAGTCTTCTCCCGGATGCGGGTCCCCAACCTAAAAGGAAGACGAAGAAGCCTAGACTTCCCCCTCAGCCTGCTCAACAACATCCCACAGTCACCATGACCGTGGTGCCCCAAGTGGTGGCCCAACCACAGACCACCTTCCAAGTGGTGCCTCAACAGCTGGTTGCCCAGTCACCAGCATTCAACCTCAGGTTTGAGAGGCAAACCACTACCTTTCGGCCGAAAGGTAAAGGATCCAGACGGGGCTCCTCTACACATCCCTCAAGAGGTAGGGGAGGACGCGGTCGAGGAGGTAAACCCTCCAGACAATCGAAGCAATGGGATGCTTCCAGTAGGAGGGAGGCTCCAACATTTTCAGGATCGTTGGACCTTCGATCCTTGGGCCCACAGCCTAATAAAAAATGGACTAGGATGGAGATGGAACAAGTCTCCATCATCATTTTCTCAATTCTTCCAACACTCCACCCCCTCATTAGAAGAATATACCTGTAACAATATGTGAATGTTGTGGTCAGGAATCCGTATGTAATCAGTGTATGAATATTGTTGGTACGCTGTCTAAGTTTGTAAATGATATCTGTTTGTTTATGTTTGGGTAAGTCACGTGACCACACAGTCTTCCGCATTCTCCCCTCGCTCTACGCATGTTGGCTCGGCAATGCTGTATAACTTGCTGTTTAACTTGTATAATAAACTAAGGTTAATTACCCTCAGCTTATCAATCAGAACCCATAACATGGTGTCAGGAGTGGTTCTTATCTACATATAAGCTGGATTAAAGAAGAAATGAGGGTAAGCGACAACTTACAAGTTACGGACCAGTTTGTTGATGTCCTAGGCTACGACTTTTGCCGACGTGCATAATTTTTCCCAGTGGGATAAGTTTTTTTCTCTCATCATAATTAAGTTAGTTTTGTACCATAAAGATGAATGTACAGCTAACTCCACCGAGTCCTATGGACTTTAGTGAGTCTAATGGAGGGGTAGGAGCCGAAGACGTAGACGGTGTCAGCTGGAATGACGACACAGGCAGAGGGGGGTCCTTCGCTTCTGTCGAGTTGAGATCCTCGTCTCCTCCTGGTGGTAGGGCCAGCTCTTCCTCAGGATCCTCTTGAAGGAGATCCTTTTATGTGTCAGTGGACACTTCAGACATCCTCTCCTGATGGATGTCCATGCCTTGCATAGCCTCGTTGATGTCGGCCTCAACTGCGATCTGGATGCAAGGAGGCTCAGGTCGTGCCTGGGGTATGACGGCATCAGCTGCTGCCTTCGGGAACACCATGCTTCTCATCCTATCATTGGGAAGGTACAGTCCCGGAGAATTCTTCTGGAATCCTCGTACCCATTTCCGAAGCTTTCCCCTCGCAGCGTCCCTCGACTCCGTCAACTTGGGATCACCGAAACCCTCAGTCATCAAGGCCGAGCAGACGTTGCAGCCCTTGGGGTCCCAATACCTCAAGGTTTCGGTTGCGACTGAGCAGGTGGCATGAGACCTGCACAAAGTGTGACCAGAAAAGTTCTTACTTTTGTGGTTACAGTACATCACCTCGTATTTCACCTTTGGCTCCTCCTGTAAAGAAAGGAAAATGAAATGAGTATTTGGTAATTTATCACACTTGATAAATTATATTCATATATACATGCATAGAATGATATTACTATTATAGCTTAGGATAGTAAGCTAGAAAGAAAATAGGAAAGACACATACCTGTGCCTCCTGTCCAGACAATTGCTGTGACCTCCCTCGATATTAATATTTAGAATTTCCTTATCTAAAGAAAAGTAGAGTAGAAGGGCTCTAATCTCTAAGAGTTAAATTAGTGTATACTAGCACTAACCCTTCCATAAAGGAATATTAATATTGTAGGGTAAAATATTAAGATCGGATGACCTATGGCTCATCAGGGTATTGAAGGAATACTTCACTTCAATATTATAATTGGTCTCAACAATGGACTGTGAGAGGACACACAGAATATGTTGGAAAATATAAAATACTGTATAATATATACTATAGTCTTCTGCCTGCAGTATGTACTATACTGCAGAAATACTGGCTACTGTATAAGCTTATAATGTAGTTCTGCCGGCATGCTGCCAGCTAGGCTAGTACCTGGCGGCACTAGCCGATAGAGAGACAGAAAGCATAGAGAGAAGGGATACCTCATTATTATAGTTTAGTACAATAAATAAGGGTGTAGGTACTACTGTCCCTACTGCCTTCTTCCAGAATGAGGGTTCAAATGGAAGGGGGGAATGAATCATTCTAGCTTCCGACCAACCACAGGATCTGTTGCCGGCAACTCTGCCGGTTCCAGGGATATGGATGGCAGTCCAAGAGAGGACTGAAGAACACTCAGAGACATAAGGGTCTCCCAACGGCAGCAGTCATAGCTGGCACAACCGTTCCCGGAGCCTTGCGTCCGTAGGGGGAAGGTCGGAGCAGTAATCAAGCCACCTATGCAGGAGCCCGGCAAGCACCACAACCCACCTGGCAAGCGGGGAGATTGTAGGACACCGGCCAAAGATGTTGCTATGGCTAGGCCATCGCTAAAGGACGGGGAGGAGAAGGGAAAGGGTCTTGTGTGTTGAGTCGGAAGAAAGCGGCACAATTGCCGGCCACTTCCGGTCACAATTCAGAAACATCGTTTCAATGCCGGCACCGTCTTGGGCGGCATAAGAATATCGATTCTTCAGCCCAGGACCTAGCTGAAACAAGACTTGTCTTCTAGACCGCAAGGGAGAAGGTGGCGGCAGTGTACCACCACTTCGGATGTGGGATAGGGAAGCTAGGCTTCTTATGTCTATAACTGTAAGCCGGCAGGGGAGTGACTACTCCCTCGGCAGCCAAGTTGCCGGTATAAAGACTGAATACTCTGTGTTACTGTCGTAAATCAAAGCCGGCAAAAAGGCAAGACAGAAACCCTAGCCTAATCAAGACGGAGTACACTACTCAATGGCAAGACCAAGATAGGGTTGTCGCCTAATGGCGACACTCAGAGGGAAGGAAGGGTTTAGCCTTAAATCTCTAAAAGAGACGAGTATTGAATTATATAATGAATTCTAGGAGATATACTATCTCCTGTTGAAATGATAAAACGATACAAGAGGGTAAACGGGGATAATGTACGAAAGTATATTAAAGCGCACAGGCTAGGTTAGCTAGCGCGGGTCGAGATCTCAGCTACGCAATTTCACCAAGACTGTAACGTATACGATCGGTACATTTAAGGAAGAGGAAATATTTATGCATGATCTTATCTTCACTAGTATAATTTTGCCTAAATATCTATAATTCAATAAACCTAAATACCGGGAAAGTCGTTCTACTGACTAGATAAGGCATATATGGTGAACGACAGCGTCCAAAATGGCGCCTCCGGTTACCGGCTAAGCTCTGATAAACACACCTAAATTATGCTAATTTAACTGTGAGAAGGGAGTTGAATATTATAAACAGAAAAGATTAAATACTCAACTTTCCAGAGGCTGAAGATGTTGGAGAATGTGTGATAAATCTTCATTTTAGTGACAAAAAACATTGAAAGTAAGCGGGAGTACACAGTGCGCAATTCGCTACTAAACAAGGAATGGGTAGCCATATTGGACTCTGTAGTAGTACGGGAAGGGGATCCACTGGGCAACCTTGATGACGGCTCCCCTTCAATTTCGCCACTCTTCCCCCTCAGAGCGAAAACTCTATTCGTGGTGAAGATTTCCATGTGTCGTATCAAGAAATACGTCCCCCTGATATTATGCAATGTCCTTAGGAAAATTTTTAAGGATACTCACGCCAGGAATTAGAATTCATGAGACCTATGGTCAATTCTCTGGGAGTATCACTGTAGCTAAATTTCCCTTAGAAAGCTGCCTAAAGGAATGTTCCATCAGGACGACATGGCCTGAGCCCAAAAAAACACATATTGGTAGTAGTGATCATAAATGGTAAACCAACTGTAATGCAAGTTGATACAGCAGCTGATGTATCATGTCTGAAAAACGGATTTTGAGCGAAGCGAAAAATCTATTTTCGGGTGAGATAGCCATGATGTCCTGATGGAAGGTTCCTTCAGTAGCTTCCTGAGGGTATATATGACTACAGTAGATATTCCCAAAGAATTAAGCTAAAGGTTTCGCAGAATTCTAACTTCTGGCGTGAGTACTCATAAGGTTTCCCTTTAGGATATCGTATAACAGGAGAAATATGCTTGACACGCCACATAGCTATCTGCACCCCACATAGCGTTTACGCTTCTAGGGGGAAGTGTGGCAATTATCAGGAGGACCATTACAAAACTCTCCTCCTGTGTTACTATTACGGTACTTAGCGATGTAAGCAAACGGCCGCCGTAGCTGGCCGCCATCTTGGTTTATGTCACATCTGTGCGCTTCATTCCTGTTTCTGTGGCGATCCTGACAGAGTGTTTTTTCCCAGTGTTCGCTATTTTATTGCATCATGTCGCAATCTTCAGCCTCGCCTTCTTCTGGAAAGTTGAGTACCATATTCTTGTACTGTATAAATAAGCTCCAGCCGTAAAGTAACGACTTTTTATCTTTAATTCTCGTGTTTTGTGGCTGAGCTGTGCCCCGACCGGAGGCGTCATGTTTCGACGCTGTTGCTTGCCTTGCATGCTTTATTTAGTTAGCCAGAGCAACCTACCCGGTCTTATAACTAATAACTTCATTAGTTATTTAGTCTACATTGGTAGGAGTTAGTTATATTATGCGTTAGTATTCGTTTAGGCAACTATGTTAGCCTACCCTATGCTAGATTGCTAGCCTAGCCCCTAGGCTTGATAGCCTAGTGTTCATGTTTACTTCTTGCATGATGTAATAAGTGTTCCTAGTGTTATTTTTTAAATGAAGACATAGGAATTTATACAAACAAGATTCAGTGATTGCTCAGATGTTATTTCGCCTTCTAGGGAGTATACAATGGGTTTCGGTGATATTGGTAGTCGTCTCTCTTACCCCTAACCTAACGCTGGGGCTATTGTATACTCCCTTACCTCCCCAGTTACCTTTCCTAAGGTAATCTCCTCCCTCTGTGGTAGCCTAGGCTACATCCTACCCCTCCTTACCTCGATATGCTTTCGGGTAAGGTTAGGCTAGGATTTTTCCTACCCCTCTCCTTACCATAGTTCATGCGCTTTGAGTTTGGGACGGAACCTCCGAGTACCAGTCGTTTGCCCCCCATCCCCCATTAGGAGAATGTACTCTCGTTCGGGTCCCTGCTGGAGGGTGAAGGTGGTGGGGCTCTGCCCTTCCCCCTAGTCCACACTTGGTTGGGTTAAGTCCCGTCCTCCCTGTGGCCTAGCGACTTGTCCTCCCCCTGCCCTTCCTGGTCTAGGAGACTAGCTCACCTAGCCTAGGTTAGGCAGTCAGTGGGATTCTGCTTTTTTATAGTTTAGGACAGGACATTAGTGCTGTACCTACTCTTTGCTAACCTACCCTAGGCTGGAGAATGGACTCTTCCTACCTAGACAGGCTAGCCCTGAACAGAATCTCCCCACCTCTAGGAGTGTTGGTGAAAACTATGCTCCCCCCATACACCCCCTTCTGGACTCTCTCCCCATCCCCTCTATCCCTTTGGTGTTGGCTTAGCCTTCACATGCCTGTCTGCCATCCTTCAACTCCACTGAGTGCCAGTGGGTTGCCAGTTTGGCCCGGTCCAAAAAAACACATATTGGTAGTGGTGATTATAAATGGTAAACCAATTGTAATGCAAGTTGACACAGCAGCTGATGTATCATGTCTGAAAAAACAGTTAAAACCATTCCTAATTTGTTATTAGAAGGTACAAATCGGATTTTGAAGCAAAGCGAAAAATCTATTTTTGGGTGAGATGGCCATGTCGTCCTGATGGAAGCTTCCTATAGGCAGCTTTCTAAGGGATATTTGGTTACAGTGGTACTCCCAGAGAATTAACTTTATGTCTCCTTAAAATTTTCCTTAAGGATATCGCATAATATCAGGGAACGTTTTTCTTGATACAACACATGGCAATCTTTACCCTGATATTTGGCTACAGTGATATTCCCAGAGAATTAACTTTTAGGTCTCCAGAATTCTAACTCCTGGCACGGATATCCTCAAAATTTCTCCTAAGGATATTGCATAATATCAGGGGACATATATCTTGATACGACACATAGCAATCTTCACCCCGAATAGCGTTTTCATTTCGAGGGGGAAGAGTGGCGAAAACAGAAGGGGAGCCGTTATCAAGGTTACCCCATTCTCCCGTACTATTACGAATATCCAAAATGGCGCTTATTCCTTGTAGCATTGAGCATGGTGCTACAGATATAGCATTTTTGGGAGGGATCTTGCCAAGGTATTTTCTATGGAAAAGGATTGCGGGTCCATCAGGACGACATGGCTATCTCACCCAAAAATAGATTTTTCGCTTCCTTCAAAACTGTTTTTTTGGGTAAAGCCATGTCGTCCTGATGGAAGTTTACCAGAGAATTACTAGAAAGTACTATATCTGTGGATTTTTGCAGGTGCTTTAACCTTGGGCCAAATTTTCCTATGGTCATCCAGAGCATTGAGACATATGATGTTACAGTTATACGTCATTACCACTAATCATAGGCAATGTTAGTGCTTCCTGCCCCCTGCAGGGAAGAGTTATATTAGACGGTAGGAAAGGGGTCTCAAGGTTTGCATATATTGTATGAACGAACATAACACCAACTATATATACAAGAATCTTATGGTTTGTATATTGTGTTGGAACATAGCATCAACTAGATATACAAGTGTCTCACGGTTTGTATATTGTGTTGGAACATAGCATCAACTAGATATACAAGAGTCTCACAGTTTGTATATTGTGTTGGAACATCGCATCAACCAGATATACAAGAGTCTCACTGTTTGTATAATGTGTTGGAGCAAAAGTATCAGCTATATTTATTGTCCAAACATACAATAATACTTAGGTAATTAGGTAAGAAAACTCTGGCTATACTTTATTTGTGATAATTGTAGAATGAAATAGGACGCAATTGCACATCAATAGACATTTATTCACGATAAATGACTAAATATAAGGTAACACGTGTAATATATGTTAACATATAAAGAGAAATATACAATTAAGCAACATAATACAGAAAGAATTTTGTTTCCACCTGAAAGGGAAGGAATGACTAGTGCCACAATTAAATTTGAAAATAAATTTTTCTAATATATTTTTCTGTAATGTTGGATTTTATCAACACTGTGTAAAGTACACACGGCACAAGTGTTATCTGTATAATTCTACACCTGAAATAATTTGAAGAGTCTTTAGTGTCACCATAGTGACACTCACTTAAAAGTATTGCACTGAAAGGTGTCAACACCTTTTCCCATAATTGATAGTCCCAATCAATTCACTGTTCATCGCATTGCTAGACGACAGGTTTTCATACACTTCCTGCCGCCACCACAAAATGGTTCAACTCATGCACTTGCTTTGCATAATGTTTAAAGAAGACTTTGTCTGATTTCCATCTAGTGTACGACCGAAAACGCTCAAAGTCCATATACTGAAAAAAAGTTTAGTGATGAAGCAATTTTTCTTGGATCATGACCTGCGGGTGTACTGTCAGGATCCGCTCTGCGAATAAAGTAGGTGATCTTCACCCTCAGTTGTTTTAGGGATAAGTTTGATCCTGAAGTTTCTCCTTTAAAGAGCTGTCCTCCCCTGAAGTCTGAAGTTCTTCAAAGATAGACCTTTAGACAATCTACTGGACACAGAGAGACATCTTGATTCAGAGGGCAGATTCTCCAGGGACCCCATCTCTTAGTGGGTAGCTCGTTCTTAGCAAGAAAGGTTTGATCAGGAAAAAGATTCAGTCCTCCCACTTCTGTGAACTGAATATAGCCCTCGTTTCTGGATAGGGCCACTATTTCACTAACTCTAGCCCCCGAGGCTATAGCAAACAGGAAAATGACTTTTTAAGTCAGATCTTTAAGAGAGCAATCTTCATTGTTCACTGTTGAAGCATGGTGTAGGACCTTGTCCAAGGACCATGAAATGGGCTTCGGATTAGCTGCAGGCCTAAGTCTAGCATATGCCTTAGGGATCTTGTTAAAGATTATGTTCGCCAGGTCCACTTGGAAGGCGTTTAGCAGAGATCTAGTCAGAGCTGACTTATACGTAGTTATCGTGTTGGCTGCCAGATTTTGTTTATGAAGGTGGATAAAGGACAGACAAAAGTCCGCTGAAATTTCTTTCGGTCCTTTTGCTTTGACGAAAGCAACCCACTTTTTCCAAGATGATTCATATTGTCTTCTGGTTGACTTGGACTTGTATTCTTCTAAAAAGTCTATACTGCCTTTTGAGATCCCAAATCTTTTCTTAACCGCTAATGTGAGAAAATCATGATATGAAGGTTTTGGGTTCTCTGTGATGAAGCAAAGACAGTCGACTTCTGTACCTGTTGAGATAGTGCTGGGTTCGGTAGAGGGAACAGCCTCAGCTTCAGTTTCATTACCAGAGGGAACCAGTTGCTCTTGGGACACTTGGGGAGCCACTAGAGCTGCTGTTCCTTGGAAGGATCTCAGCCTGTTGAGGACCTTCATTGGGAGATTGGTCGGAGGGAACAGGTAAATCCGGTTCCATCTCTTCCAGTCGGAACATGGCATCCGTCGCCTCCGCTAGAGGGTCCTCATATGGGGCTACACATCGAGGTAGTTTCTTGTTGTCGCTCGTCGCGAAGAGGTCGATCTGCAGTTCTGGGACTTGATGTAAGATGAAGAAGAATGAGTCTGTTTCTAGGGAACATTCTGACTCTTTCGGCTTGAGCCTGGATATAGCGTACGCCGTCACATTGTGGAACCCTTGAAGGTGAACTGCTGATAAGTGCCATCTTTTCTTTTCCGCCAGACGGAAGATGGCCAATATCACATGGTTGATATGGGGCGATCTCGAGCCTTGTCGGTTTAGACATCTCATTATCACTTCACTGTCCAGGATCAGCCTTATGTGGGCTGATCTGCGAGGGTAGAGTTTCTTCAACGTCAAAAGGACTGCCATGGCCTCTAAAATGTTGATGTGACAGGTCTTGAACAGATAAGACCAGGTCCCTTGGATTTTCCTTTGATGGGAGTGACCTCCCCATCCTTCCGTCGAGGCATCCCTGTGGGTGGTCACCGATGGTGGAGGTGGTTGTAAGAGAACAGTCCTTGCTAGGCTCTTGACCTTCGACCATGGCTTGAGAAGTGATTGTAATAATGTCGGTATCGTTCTTCTTTGATGTCTTCGAGCGTTTGATGCGTATCTTCTCCAGATTCTTGTGACACATCTTTCAGCTGTGCTTTTAGCACTGGGTCTGTCACTGCTGCAAACTGGAGAGAGCCCAGTACTCTTGAGATCCTGTCGGATTTCAGTAGTCTCTTGACAGATCCTATCTCTCTCTTCTTCCTTGGGGGAATGGAGAGACAGTGTGACTTCAAGTTCCAATGGATTCCCAGCCATTGAAACTGTTGAGCTGAAGAAAGTCGAGACTAATTGATGTTGATTTTGAATCCCAAATGTTCCAGAAACTGGATCACTTTCTTGGATGCTTGCAGACAAATCGTCCTGGATTCTGCCCACACCAGCCAGTCGTCCAGGTACGCTGCTACCTGAACACCTTCTACGCGTAGTTGTTGAACAACTGCGTCTGCAAGTTCCGTGAAGATCCTTGGGGCTATGTTTAGTCCGAATGGGCATGGCTCTTAAGACGTACTTTTTCTTCTGTAGCCTGAATCCTAGGTAGAAGGAGAGGGGGCAGTTGACTGGAATATGCCAGTAAGCATCAGCCAGGTCTATTAAGACTGTGTACGCACCTTTTGGAAGCAGGGTCCTTATGTGTTGAAGGGTTAACATCCTGAACTTTTTGTTTTCGATGAATTTGTTGAGTGGCGTTAAGTCCAGAATGACTCTGAGTTTGTATGAGTCCTTGGGAACACAAAACAGCCTTCCCTGGAATTTGATGGACTTTGCCCTCCTTATTACCTGTTTGCTCAATAGTTCTAGGGTATATTCTTCCAGTAAGGGGGTAGAGTGTTGGAAGAATTGAGGAAAAGATGGTGGAGCCTTGCGCCAGCTCCATCCAAGTCCGTTCTTGATTAGGCTGTGGGCCCAAGGATCGAAGGTCCAACGATCCTGAAATTGTTGGAGCCTCCCTCCTACCTGAAGCATCTCATTGCTTCTGTTTTCCAGAGAATTTACCTCCCTGACCACGTCCTCCCCTACCTTGTGAGGGGTGTTTTGAGGAGGCCCGTCTGGAGCCTCTACCTTTGGGACGAAAGGTAGTGGTTTGCCTCTCAAACGCAGGGTTGAATGCTGGTGACTGGGCAACCAGCTGTTGAGATACCATCTGGAAAGTGGTTTGCGGTTGAGCCACCACTTGACTTGGGGCACCGTGGTCATGGTGACTGTGGGATGTTGTTGCTTGGCAGGCCGAGAAGGTAATCTAGGTCTCTTGGTCTTCTTCTTAGGCTGGTGACCCGCATCCGGGGAAGACTTCCGCTTAGAAGACATGCCCCACTTCTGGAGAAGGTTCCTATTCTCTGTGGCGGCTTTGTCAACTACCTCCTTGACCACTTCACTTGGAAAGAGGTCCTTATCCCAGATATTGGAAGCTATCAGCTTCCTGGGTTCGTGTTTTACAGCTGCTGCAGCAAACAAAGATTCTTTGCATGCTCTCCTGGCCTTGATAAAGCCGTACAGGTCCTTTACAAAGGTTGGCATGTGCATCTTGGCCATGACCATGTTCATACCTGGGGTGCTCTTTAAGCCTGCGCACATCTCCATATAGTTCTGTAGGGATAGAGATGCCACTAGTCTTTCTTTTGTCTCTTGCTCCCTACACAAGAGAAAGTCTGACAGCTTTGGGAGATTCTCGTTGAACTAACGTCCAGCGATATCTGCCTCCAACTTCCCAACTGAGAAGGTAAGGTGGACCTCTTTCCAGTCCTTATCTTCCATGGGCAGGGCTAATGATAGGGGTCTACACTCTTCCAGTGTAGGACAAGGTTTGCCTGCATCTATTGCCTTGACAGCGGCTTTGAAAGCCTTCGATGTAAACGGGAAGCAAGAAAGGTAGGATGTTTCTTGCTCAGGGCAGACACCTTGGAGTTGGTGTAGCCCACGCTCTTTTGGCTGCTCAACAAAAGAGCCTGTGCCTTGTCATGGTCAAATACCATGATCTCCTTGGGTTCTGTCTCTTCCTTCGACGCTGGCTCCAGCTTCAGTCGGATGAAGCAGTCTTGGTAAGCATTGAAGCTTGGCCAGAACTGAATGTCATCAATAAGGACAGCTCCCATCTTCTCCGAAATGAAGAGTTTGCCATTGGTGATTGGCACATATTCCGCATATCTCCAACGATTAGTTTCGGAGCAGGGTGGGAGGTCTTAAATTCTGAGTCTCTTGCGTGACCCACAGGAGGCGGAGAGTCGAGCTTTACGGAGCTCTCTCTCAAGTTTCGCTTCCCTAGTTTCGCCTTGCTTGCGAATGCTCTCCATTAGAGCCGTGAGATTGGCCAGTGCCTGTCTCATGTCGTCTGATGGAGGGGCAGATGATGTTGAGGGTAACAGTTCCAGTGCCGGCACCGACGGAATGGACTCCGACTCGACCTCATCATCTTCATCGGGAGGTAGTGTAGACTCCTCCTCGTGATCATCCTTAAGAAGATCCTTCTCAGTGTCCGAGGACACTTCAGACATCCTTTCCTCTTGGTGGATGTCCATACCTTGTAGTGCGTCGCTGACCTCCGTCTCTACAGCAATCTGGACGCAGGGTATTTCAGGTCGTGCCTGGGGTATGACAGCTTCAATACCCGCTTTAGGGAACAGCAAGTTGCGCATCCTTTCATTAGGAAGGTACGGTCCTGTAGAGTTCTTTTGGAACCCACGAACCCATCTATACAGCGTTGCTCGTGCTGCATCCCTCGACTCCGCTGACTTGGGGTCGTCGAAACCATTGGTAACCAAGGTCCGGCATACGTTGCAGCCTTGGGGGTCCCAGTACCGCAGGGTTTCTTTATTGATGGTGCAGGGGGCATGAGACCTGCACCCTTTATGACCACTGAAGTCCTTACTCCTGTGGTTACATTAGATGACATCGCACTTCACAAGGTCCTCCTGTAAAGAGAGAAAAATTAAATGAGTATGCGGTTGTTTATCTCACATGATAAACAATTTATGTAAAATATTAATATTAATATTTTAATCATTATAGCTTAGGATAGTCAAGCTAGAAAAGAACTTGGAAAGACACATACTTTTGTTTCCTGTACAGCCAATTGCTGTGACCTTCCCCAAAATTAAAGCCATATAGTTTTCCTACTCAGGAAACCAAAGGGAAGGGTTCTAACCCCTAGGGGTAGATAAGTGTAACTTAACACTGACCCTTCTTAAGATCTCTAATATTGTGGGGTAGGATGTTTACTGATTAACTATCAGTGTATTAGAGGAAATCTTTCCTTTCAATATAGGTTTGGTCTCAACAACAGACTGTGCCAGGAAGCGCAAGGTATTTTGGAAAATAACTACTGTATAAAATATACTATAGTTTTCTGTCCACAGTATAATCTATACTGCAAATATACTGGCTACTGTATAATCATATACTTAGTTCAGCCGGCATGTTGCCGGCTAGGCTAGTACCTGGCGGCACAATCCAGCCGGCATGCCGCCGACTGGTTAGTACCTGGCAGCACTGGCCCAGCCGGAATGTCGCCGGCTGGGTTAGTACCTGACGGTACCAGTCCAGCCAGCATGCTACCGACTGGGTTAGTACCTGGCGTGATAGCATGGAGTGAAGGGCTACCTTATTAGACGTATATTAACAATAAATAAGGGTGTAAGTACTTTAATCTTACTGCCTTCCTCCAGAAACAGGGTTCAAAATAGAAAGGGAGAAAGCATCATTCAGGCTTCCATCCCACCACAAAACCTACTGCCGGTCACTACTGGCTTCAGGGATGTGGATGGCAATCCAAGAGAGGACTGAAGAACACTCAACAGTAAAGGGGTCTCCCACTGGCAGCCGTCACAGCCGGCAAAATCTTTCCCGGAGCCTTGTGTCCATAAGGGAAAGACTGAGTGACTATACAGCTGCTTATGTAGGAACCCGGCCGGCACCACAACCTACCTAGGAAGCGGTGAGATTGTAGGACGACGGCCACAGGGCTGCAATGGCTAGGCCATCGCCAAAGAACAGAGGGGCATGGAAAGTATGGAAGAAGGTGGCAGGGTTGCCACCACTACCACACAAGGGAGAAACTCTGTTTCAGTATCGGCGCCATCCTAGGCGGCAGAAGAATATCTTTTCTTCAGCCTAGGGTCTGCCGAAACAGGACTAGTCTTCTAGACCGCAGGGGAGAAGGTGGCAGCATCATACCACCACTTCAAGTGCAGCTTAGAGAGGCACAGCCTCCTATGCCGGCAGCTGTGAGCCGGCAGGGGAGTGACTACTCACCCTGCTGCTCGGCCGCCGGCAAAAAGACTGAATACTCCGAGGTTCTGTCGAAACCCAAAGCCGAGCTATCCGCCGGAAAGGGTAAGAGACAGAAAACACCAGCCTAGTCAAGCCGAAGTGTCTACTCTATGGCAAGACCAAGATAGGGTTGTCGCCTATGGCAGCACTCAGAGGGAAGGAGGGATTACCTTTAAATCTCCACAGGAGACGAGTATCGAGTTTTATAATAATGCTAGTTTTAAGCATGACTTCATAGGAAGTTTGTTAACCATAATAATTACCTGGAACATAGATGAAGAATTGTTAGTAATTATTTCTCAGCTGATCCCATCTTTGTCGTCAATTTTTCTTGGTGGGATTTAATGATACGTTGGTATTCTTAAAATACAAGTTTAATAAACTTATGGCTACATTGCTCTTTGACAGCTGATTTCTAAGTGTGTGTGGAGTGTCATACACAATCTTACAAAACCAAAACATTGCTAAACAAAAGAGCATCGCTCTGAAAAGACTTAAATCCTACTCCAGTACGAAACTATAAAGAATTACATCCTATCTCTGAGGTAATCAACAAATGTTTGAATCCTAATACCAAAACAAATCATTACACTTATGTACAAAGCATAACATGTTTTATTCATGCAATATGATGCAATGTTGCGCAATACCTGCAACACTTGAAATAATATAGTTCATTATTACAATAATACATAACAGTCTCCTCCCTCTTAACTTGACATTGTAAAAATCTTCATAAATCTAATCTCTCAGGGGGCTTTCCTCTGTGAATCCTATTAGGAAGCACTTTAACCTCATCTTGTACTGGTACATGAATTGGTTCTGAATCTAAATTTGATGTTGGAGCATCTTGGTTAATATTTGACTAATTTGATCTAACTTCTTCTTTAAGTTTCTCATCTCTAACATTCACATGCTCTACTGCCTTTCTGTTTAACGGCTGTAACTGATCAACATGATGTTTTGCAACATTATCACCAACACGAACATCATAATGTAAATTTCCTATCTCTCTTACAATCTCTCCTGGTACCCACTTCTCTGGAGTGTTGTACGATCTTACCATGACATCAGACAAAGGTAAAAAATGTCTTACATTAGGAAGCTTTGCTACTTGTTTATACCCTTTATCTTCTAAATCACTATGCAAACTTGGATACAACAAATCTAACTTACACCTTATCCTCCTCCCCATCAACAAATTTGAGGGTGTCACGCCTGATGTGCTGTGCGGCGTTGTTCTATAAGACAATAAAAATTTTGATACATGCAAAAATATATTGCCTGAATTTGCTTTTCTACACTTCATATTGTGTTTAAACGTTTGGACAAATCTTTCAGCCTCTCCATTAGTAGATGGATGATATGTAGCTGAAAATGTATGATTTATACCATTGACATTACAAAATTCTTTAAACTCTTGTGAGGTAAATTGTGGACCATTATCTGTAACAATTCTTTCTGGAATACCGTGCGTTGAAAAAATTTGCATTAACTCTTTTATTGTGGCGTAAGACGTTGCTGTCTTCATTGGGATCATTTCTGGCCATTTACTGTAAGCATCTACTACTATCAAAAACAAGTAATTTAAAAAAGGACCTGCAAAATCTATATGCACTCTTTGCCATGGATACCTGGGTAACTCCCACGGGTGCATTCTAGCAAATTGAGGATTGTTCTGTTGCATAACACAATTCATACAATTCTTTATATAAGATTCCACATCTTTATCTACACCTGGCCACCATACAAAAGTTCTCGCAATTGACTTTGATCTTACAATACCTTGGTGATCAGCATGTATTTCAGACAAAACCTTATTTCTCAGTGAATTAGGAATAACTACCCTTGAACCTCTCATCACTATTCCTTGTGTTACACTCAGTTCATACCATATATCCTTATATGGTTTACAATTTTCCTCTTTTCCACATAAGTCCCTACCTGTCATTAAACTCTCCAAAACCTTACTAAGTACTGGGTCTCTCTTGGTACTGTGTGCTACATCTTTTGCAGTTATTGGTACATCATATACAGAAATTAACAGAACACTCTCATCATACTCTTCTGGAGCTTTGTCTACGGGTAATCTGGATAAAGCATCTGCATTACGCATGTTTGATGTTGGATGGTATTCTATATCATAGTGGTACGCTGCTAACGTAATTGCCCAACGTTGTAGTCTTACAGCTACCAACGTAGGTAAACTGGCTTTTGGACCCAATATTGCTAATAAAGGTTTATGATCTGTAACAAGTGTGAACTTTTTCCTACCATAAAGATACATATGGAATTTTTTAACTCCATAAACTAATGCTAAACCTTCCTTTTCTATTTGAGAGTAATTCCTTTCTGCCTTGTTCAATACTCTAGAAGTGAATGCAATTGGTTTTTCTGTTCCATCTGGCATTACATGAGATAGTACTGCACCTAAACCTATGTTTGATGCATCACATACTAATTTAACTGGTAAAACCATTTGATAATGTACTAAAAATGTAGGTGATGTTATTTCCTGTTTGATTCTTTCAAAAGATTCCTGACACTCTTTTGTGCACTTCCATTCCACACCCTTATTCAACAGATTATACAATGGATGTGCAATTATAGACAAATTCTGAATGATTTTCCCCTAAAATGTTACTAAACCTAGAAATGATTGTAATTCCTTAACATTTACTGGCACTTTTGTTGATTGTACAGCTTTAATCTTCTCTTTAGGTTTGTGAATACCCTTGCCCTTTATTACAAAACCTAAGTATTCCACTGAATCATCTAAAATAAATTTGCTCTTATTTACTCTAATATTATGTTCCTTCAACTTCCTCAGAACTGTTCGCAATCTTTCTCTATGTTCTCTTGTGTCTTTACCAGCAATTAAAATATCATCTATAAAAATGAATAGCCTACTCCTTGCATTCCTGAAAAAAATCTTATCCATAGTTTGTTGCCATATAACTGGACTTCTACAACTCCATGAGGTAATCTCTTTGGTCTTAACAAACCTAAGGATGTATTTACTGTACATAATTCTTGTGAAGTTTCATCCATGGGAAGCTGTTGAAATGCTTGTCTTAAATCTAATTTAGAAAAAACACTGCATCCTGACATAGTTGCAAACATGTCTTTCGGATTTGGTAAGGGATGTTGAGCTACTTGGAGTTGTGGATTTAACGTTACTTTGTAATCTACACATAACCTAACCTGTCCACTTTCCTTCACAATAGGAACTAATGGCGTAGCCCAATCTGAATATGTAACCCTTTCCCAGGAACCTTCATTTTCTAATCTCCTGATTTCTGTTTCAACTGCACTTTTCAATGCATACGGTACTGGTCTGGGAGCACAAAATCTAGGAGAACTGTCAGGTTTCAAAACTAAAATTGCCTTTGCGTTCTTTACTGTACCTATCTTATCTTCAAAGACGTCTTGAAACTCTGATATGATATTATCCATAGATACTTCATTTTTGTTTTCATCTTGTCTACCTGTAACCTTCAAAATACTAGGCCAATCTAACTTCAAATACTGTAGCCAATCTAAACCAAGCAAAGTTTGTCCATTACCTTTTACTACTGTTAATGGCATTCTCTCTCATTTTTGTTCTTTGTACTGTACTTCTACGTTCGAAGCACCTATTACCTGAATATCAAAACCATTATAACCTTTCAAAACTCTATTTGTACCTTCTAATAACACATTAGGAATGCTTTTAGCCATTTTCTCAGACATAATTGATACATCGGCTGCTGTGTCAACTTGCATCAAAATTGGTTTACCATTTATGATTACTTCTACCATGATATGTTTCTTTGCACCTTTGTTGACGGAATTAATGCGAAACGCAAAATCAGTTTCTGACCTAACCTGATTATCATGAACATTTTCCGCATTATTCTCTTGACCAATGGTATCAACTGTAGCATTTATTTTCTTTGTGTACTGTTTAGGGAATCTACAAGCAGTTGCAAAATGACCCATCTTTCTGCAATTCTGGCATGTCTGTCCAGTAGCAGGGCATTTCTTTGCTTCGTATGCAAGATGATCAGTTTTACCACACCTATAACAATTGGGTTTTTCCTGTTGTTTCTGTGTATAAGCCTGATTCTGATATTTATGAACATTAGTGTTAGGCACTTTTCTATGACTAGGCTTTGACATATTCCTTCTCTGATTCTCATTGGTTTTCCACTTAGAACCTACTGTATTAATTTTAGAATTTTCCATTTTATTGCTTGTAGAACTACCTATTATGTTACTTTGCCTATTTGATGTTTCTAAAGCTCTGCCTGTTATCAATACCTTTTCTAATGTTAAATCTTTATCTTGCAATAATTTCTTTCTTAGTGTCAAAAAATGACATTTATTCCCCTTGAATAAAATTATTCTTAGTTTTAAGAGTGTTCGTTTTCTAATGTATTTCGCAGTTTCTATGAATATATGTTAAAATGTGATTATTTTACCCCACAGAAGTAATTTTATTATATTAACTATATTAATGAGTTTGTATGAATTAGTATAATAATATTTAAAGTAATAAGCTAACTTTCTTGCAAATCTTATCCATCTAGATCAGATAAAATGATGTATCATCCCATTGTTGTCAAACTTCTTCCTGTGGAGATTATATATATACATATATTTCGATTATTGTAAGGGCACATGCCAGTAATTTAAACTTGCCTTCTGGACGAAACCCCTTTTTTTTGTGTATGTTGTGTTACGATTAGAGCACTTGATGTTTATCTTTAAATTGATGTTATGTTACGTAACCCTGTAATTTTGTAGATCTGACAACTGTGCTATGCCATATACTCCTCCTGAGTTTTCTTCCAGTGTGGAAAGGTGAAGCTAGGCCTCTTTGAGCAGTTAACTCCACGAAGGCAAGTAATTAGAAGATATTCTCCTGAATCCGACCATCATCACCTCGTGAACCATCGCATTGTTGCAGCAATGTTCTTTTAAGAATACTCTGTAACCCCGTTTGATATTTGTTTAATTTTTTTATCAAATAACGTAAATTTTGTTCATTTGTGGTAATGTTAATGTTCGCTCTTTAACGTAACTCTGATGATTTTGTTTGTGTACTTTAAATATTAAATGTATGTCAAACTTTTTAACTGAGTCTTTGTGAACCCGTGTGGCATCACTCCCAAAAGAATTAGTGCAAGAAATATCGTCTTGAATCAAAGGTAAAGTAAACGGCAGATGCATCCTAAGTAAGTGTGTTTCTCAGTTATGTAACTTGGCCTCGTGCGAAGTTGGTGCACGAGGGTTTACAGGTAAAAAAGGTTAATTTATGTGGTTGTAAATTCCCCAGTATTTCACCACATTTTCTGGTCCTTCGAACCGGATGCCATAACGATTCACAAAGAATTTTTTTTGGATGTTAAAGATAAATTGCGATAAAGTTCACGTGGTTGATGGTCGGCGTCAAAGTCATTCTAGGATAGCTGGCACGTGTCCAAAGTTATTTGGTGAGCAGGGTAAGGTATTGAATTACTTGGAGTGTTTTACCAAGTAATCTGTTTTATGGAACATTATTTGTTCGTTGATTACTCTGTGAAGAAATTTTGTTGAATTTCGTTGCCATTTTTTAAACTTAGGTTTCGTGACCAGATGTATTTAAGAGCACGTGGTCAAATTGTCTAGCATTTAGTGCATGTTATATTTGAATCAGGGTTAGATAATTTTCCATATATTTTCTGATATTTGTTCAAGTTTGCTATTGATTCATTAACGAGATAATGGAGTCCAAGATTAAGGTAGTTATTTAAGGGGAAATTATTTCCTTACAAGATTTGCTCGATGAGTCAGGTACCTGCATTGGTGATACCGATACACCAAAATCGACTCTTGTAATGTATGAACGTTGTCTTACTGAGGGACTACGACGTTTTGAAGATTGTTGGTCACAGAATGTGACGATTATTTCACATGATAGTGAATATGATAAGTTATGTAGAAGTTATAGAGCAATAACCAGATGTGTAAGGAAAGCTATTGCTGCTATTCAGCCAACTATGAGTGAGATTGACGCTAGAGATAGAAATCAACGGCCCGTTTTGCCTCCTCCTTCGGCTCCCGTTAATCCTCTCCCTCCCCTAAACTCCCAGAAATTAAGATAGCTGAATTTAGCGGTGGGGAAGAGCAATGACTTGCATTTTGGGATATATTTAACAGTTTGGTTCACGATCGTAGGGATATTTCCAATGTAATTGAGTTTTCTATACTCAGAGCTAGTTTAAGGGACAACGCCCTCAAAGCCATAGAAGGTTTGCCTGTCACTAATGCCAATTATTCAGTAGCTATTCAGAACCTTAAGGAGAAGTATGATAATAAGGAAAACTTGAAACAAAGACTCATGTCCAAATTAACACATTTAGTCCCTCCCAGTCATTCAATAGAGGATTTGAACACTTTTAAATTGGATTAGGAAAAAATTATTTTGCAAATGAAAACATTGAATTTAGATGTAGAAGCCATGAACCCCATTTTCTCAGTATAATATGCGAGAAATTATTACCTGAAACGCGCAAGGCTATAGCTGATAAACATAATAGTATGTCTCTTGATTTAAAGCAAATTTCCCCAGGTTTGAAATATGTTTGTGAATTGATGGAATTTTGTCACGAAGGTGAGAATTCTGATAAAAGAAAACGGGATCAGGGCAACTATTCTAAATTAATTCCCTCAACTGTGCCTAACGTGCAGAGAGCACAACCAAGTAACAGTAAACCTAGTAATAGTAGTCCTTACAATAATTGTGTGTTTTGCTCATTGAACCATGCTTCTCACGATTGTAAGACTTTCAAATCCGTTGATAGTAGAAGGGACAGAGTTAAATGTTTAAGATTGTGTTTTGCTTGTCTCAAAGGTCATTTATTCTCTGAATGTAGGAATAAGCCTAAATGTAATATATGTGATGGTCCTCATTACCCGATGATTTGTAAGAAAACAGAATACCCTGTAAATCCTGCTTCACCAAAGTTGAGTGTAAATAGTACTAATGTTAGTAAATCAAATGTTAACTTTGGGTGTCCTAATAAGGATCCCAAAGGTGCTGTTAGTCAATCAAATGTTAATGGGAATTCTCATAAGGATCCCAAAGGTGCTGTTAGTAAAGGTGATTCCCCCGTAGTTATGACTGCTTCTTTGGGAATTGATCATTCTCAGAATAATAAGATTTCTATTTCGACTGCTCTTCCTATTGCTAGCTTAATTGTGTCAGGCAATGGATATCGTTCCTTTGAGAGAGCATTCTTTGATTCTGGTGCGCAAAGAACGTTTATTGTAATAGAATTAGCCCATAAGCTTAATCTATTGCCATGGAAGTTGATTGTGATATAGTAAGAGTTGTGGTGAGACTAGGTAAAATTCGTACTGTCATTAATGCCATTGCATTCGATAGAGTTAATTCCAGAATTTATTCTCCAGGTTTATGTAAGTCAGCTGCGTTCTTGACAAGTAAAGGCATAAAATTAGCAGATAATGATTTAAATTCAGATGAAGTAAATGGTATAGAATTAGTCATTGGGGCTGATTATTATGGTAAATTCATTCAGAACAGTCAAATTTGCTCTGGAATACAGATATTGAATAGTTCTGGTGGTGCACTAATTTTTGGACCCCTTCCTAGTTGATCTTATGACGACGTATAATCTAATGAGATTACTACATCAAATGTATGTTGTTCCAGAATAGAAGTAGAGGAAATTCCTATTAATTCTTGTTGTGAAGTTAGAAGATTATGGGATTTAGAAAGTGTTGGTATTCGTCAATCTGAAATTAGTCCTGAAGAAAGAGAATCAGTTAAGTGTTTTAAGGGTAAAGTTAAAAGGGTTGACAATAAATATGAAGTGTACTTACCATTTAAAGACGAAAGTAGACCGCCTGTTAACTATAGAATAGCCATTGGTCAATTAAATTCCTTGTTACATAGATTTGAATCTGACCCCTCCTTGTATGCTAAATATGATAAGATTATCAAAGATTACATTCAGTCTGGGTTTATAGAATTGATTCCTGCAGGTTCCCCTATTATCGGGCATTATTTACCCCATCATGCTGTATTGAAGGATTCCGAAACTACTCCCATTCGAATACTTTTTAATGCTTCTTCAAAGACTAAAGGAGAACTTTCCTTAAATGACTGTTTATTAACTGGTCCCTCATTAACTACTAAACTTTTCGATGCCCTGTTGAGTTTCCCTACAAACCCAGTAGCTGTGATTTCAGATATCAGTAAAGCCTTTTTAAGGATAGGCATTTCACCTGATTGTCGTGATTATTGCAGATTTCTATGGATAACTGATCCCTCAGATTTGAAGTCAACTGTAACTTACAGGTTTTGTGTAGTTTGTTTTGGAGCTACGTGTTCACCCTTTCTCTTACAGCAAACCCTCTTGCATCATTTATCTTTACATGATAATCCTCTTGCATCATCTCTGATGAAGAATTTCTATGTAGATAATTTTAGTAAAACTTACAAGGATGTGTCAGTCTTGATGGATGAGTATCCAGTAATAAGCGAGATTCTTGAAGACGCTAATATGCCTCTACAAGAATGGGTTAGTAATGATTCAGAGATCAACAGAACCATAGATGTTAGCAAAGAAAGAGTAAACGTTTTGGGTTTAGAGTGGTATCTAGCACAAGATGAGATGTCACTAAAGGAAGTAAATTGTGAGCATAAAGGACCTTTAACCAAACGAAAGGTTTTATCAGTAGTAGCTCGGATGTTTGATCCTCTAGGATTATTGTCACCAATACAGGTGAGAGGTAAATATTTTCTGAAATGTTTGTGGAGTAACTACGGGTGGGATGACCCTTTACCAGAATCATTATGTTCAAGGTTTGAAGAAATTTATAAGTGTTTTAGAAATGTAGAAAGTTTAAGGTTTCCTAGGTTTGTTGTACATCCTGAATGTTCCCACTTACATGTTTTTTTGTGATGCCTCTAACAAGGCATATGGAGCTGCTACCTATGTGACTGATTCCAAGAGAAGTGTAAGCAATTTACTGGTCATTAAGTGTAAAGTGGCACCAAACCCTAAACAGACTATTCCGCGTTTGGAATTGACAGCCTTGTCCTTGGGTGTGAAACTTGCTGGAAGATTAATGCAGAATGAGGATTTAAGATTGAGTTCTTGCACTCTCTGGAGTGACTCCATGGTTTCTATTTGTTGGGTGAAGAACAATAATAGTAAAATTCCCTATGTACGAAACAGAGTCACTGAAATTAATGACTTCAAGTTTCCCCTATGGTATACCCCCTCTAAGGATAATCCAGCTGATATTCTATCCAGAGGTAGTAATAGTAAAGATTTATCGCAAAATTCATTGTGGTGGAATGGTCCAAAATGACTTTTAACAGGTGATTACCCCCAATTTTTAGCTACCGAAACTGTGCATGTTAATGAAATTCTCTCAGAACCTAAGTTTGTACAACCTCCACCCCCATTAATTGACATCCCACGTTACAGTAATTTAAGTAAACTTAAACGTATCTTGAGGTCAATTTTGCTTTTTCTTAGTAAGTGCAGTAAAGGTTCTAAGTTTGTTGTTAACGAAATGAAGGCACTTGTCCTCCTTGAACAGAAGCAAACTAAATAAAGCATGCGAAGCGAACAAGAACATCAGCGTCATGACGCCTCCGGTCAAGGCACAGCTCCGCCACAAAACACGGTATTTTAAGATAAAAAGACGTTACTTTACGGCTAGAGCAGATTTATACAATACAAGAATATGGTACTCAACTTTCCAGAAGAAGGCGAGGCAGAAGATTGCGACATGATGAATCACTTAGCGAAAAACTGGGAAAAACACCTGGTCATAAACGCTACATGAGAAGGAAATGAGAATCGCACGCAACGATGACGTCAACCGAGATGGCGGCCAACATGGCGACCGGTTATGACGTCGCTGAGTACCGTAACAGGAACGAAGGAGGAGAACTTAGTAACGGCTTCTCCCATAACTTGCCACACTTCCCCCTCGAAGCATAAAAGCTATGTAGGGTGCAGATAGCTATGTGGCATGTCAAGCATACATCCCCTGTTATTATACGATATCCTAAAGGGAAACCTTATGGGTACTCGTGCCAGAAGTTAGAATTCTGTGAAACCTTTAGTTTAATTCTCTGGGAATATCTACTGTAGTCATATATACCCTTAGGAAGCTACTGAAGGAACCTTCCATCAGGACAACATGGCTTGAGCCCAAAAAATATGGTATTATCTTAACCATTATAGTTTAGGATAGTAAGCTAGAAAGGAGATAGGAAAGACACATACTTGTGACCCTTGTCCAGCCAATTGCTGTGACCTCCCTCAGTATTGATATTTATAATTTCCTTATCAAGGGAAAACTAGAGTGGAAGGGTTCTAACTTCTAGAGTTAGAATTAGTGTATACTAGCACTAACCCTTTCATAAAAGAGTATTTTTGGGCTCAAGCCATGTCGTCCTGATGGAAGGTTCCTATTAGTAGCTTTCTAAGGGATATTTAGCTACAGTGATATTCCCAGAGAATTGACCTCTAGGTCTCCTAAATTTTAACTCCTGGCACGAATATCCATAAAATTTCTCTTAAGGATATCGCATAGTATCAGGGGACATATATGCTGATACGACACATAGCAATCTTCACCTCGAATAGCGTTTTCGTTTTGAGGGGGAAGAGTGGCGAAAACAGAGGGGGAGCCGTTATCAAGGTTACCCTTCCTCCCATACTATTACGAGTATCCAAGATGGCGCCCATTACTATTTTTGTAGTGAACTTGCACGGTGGTTTTCCCTGTTGATCTAATGTTTTTGATTGCTTTTGTGAGGATTAATCATGCATCTCCAGCTTCTTCTGCCTCTGGAAAGTTGAGTATCCATTCTTTACAGTGTATAATTCTCAGCTCCTGCTTCACAGTGAAATTAGAGTAATTTATTGTAATTAGGAGCCTGGCCGGTCACAGGAGGCGCCATGGGAGCTGTCGTTCATTATGCATGCTTTACTTAGCAGAACGACAATCCCAGTTGTGATAGCATTAATAAATTATGAAAGCTATCTAGGCATAATTATACTAGTAAAGATATATATATTTATGCATATATTTTCCTCTTCCTTATGTCAATCGTATACGTTAGAGTTTCGGCGATTTAGGTAACCGAGATCTCGCCCTGCGCTAGGCTACCTAGCCTACGCACTTTAGTATACTTTCATACATTTTCCCCGATTACCCTCGTGTGTCGTTTTATCAATTCAACGGTAGATAGTATATCTCCTAGAATTATATATATAACTCGATACTCGTCTCCTGTGGAGATTTAAGGGTAATCCCTCCTTCCCTCTGAGTGCCGCCATAGGTGACAACCCTGTCTGGTCTTGCCATAGAGTAAATCACTCTGGCTTGACTAAGCTAGGGTTTTCTGTCTCCACCCTTGCCGGCGAGTATCCCGGCTTTGGTTTTCATCAGAACCTCAGAGTATTCAGTCTTTCTGCCGGCAGCTGAGCAGTAGGGTGAGTAGTCACTGCCTTGTTGGCTTGTAGCTGCCGGCATAGGAAGCTAAGACTCCCTAGAACGCACCTGAAGTGGTAGTTTGATGCTGCAACATTCTCCCCTGCGGTCTAGAAGACTAGTCCTGTTTCGGCGGACCCTAGGCTGAAGAATAAATATTCTTCTGCCGCCTAGGATGGCGCCGATACTGAAACAGAGTTTCTCCCTTGTGTGGAAGTGGTGGAAATCCTGCCGCCTTCTTCCACACTTGATACAGGACCCTGCTGTGGCCTGATTGGTAACGTCTCTACCTGGTGTTTGCCAGTCTGGGGTTCGGGTCTCGCTCAGACTCGTTAGTGCCATTAGTGTCTGCAACGCTACTGGACCGGTGCCATCAGGTACTAACCCAGCCAGTGTCACTCCGGCTGGACCGGTGCCGTAAGGTATTAACCAGCCGGCGACATGCCGACTGGACCGTGCCGCCAGGTGCTAGCCTAGCCGGCAACTTTCCGGCTGAACTACAGTATATGATTATACAGTAGCCAGTATATTTGTAGTATAGCTATACTGCAGACAGAAAACTATAGTATATATTATACAGTAGTTATTTTCTCACATACGTTGGGTTTCTTTGCAGTCTATTGTTGAGACCAATCCTATATTGAAGGAAAATATTTCCTTCAATACACTGATAATTAATCAGTTAACAACTTACCCCACAATATTAAAGAACTTAAGAAGGGTCGGTGTTAGTATAAACTTATCTATCCCTAAAGGTTAGAACCCTTCTCCTTGAGTTTGCCTGAGTATGGAAACTCTATGACTTTAATCTTGGGGGAAGTCACAGCAATTGGCTGGACAGAAAACACAAGTATGTGTCTTTCCTATTTCCTTTCTAGATTAACTATCCTAAGTTATAATGGTTAAAATATTAATATTAATATTTTGCATAATTTGGTTATCATGTGAGATAAACAACTGCATACTCATTTAATTTTCCTCTCTTTACAGGAGGACCAAATGAAGTGCGAACTCATCTTTTGCAACCACAGGAGTAAGGACTTCTGTGGTCACAAGGCGTGCAAGTCTCACGCCCCCTGCACCAAAACTACCGAAACCCTGTGGTACTGGGACCCCCAAGACTGCAACATATGCCAGACCTTGGTGACCGAAGGTTTCGACGACCCGAAGTCAGCGGATTCGAGGGATGCAGCACGAGCAAAGCTGCGCAGATGGGTACGAGGGTTCCAAAAGAACTCTACGGGACTGTACCTTCCTAATGAAAGGATGCGCGACTTGCTGTTCCCAAAAGCGGGTATCGAAGCTGTCGTACCCCAAGCACGACCTGAACCCCCCTGCGTCCAGATTACCATCGAGAGATGATCCCGAGGAGGAGTCTACTCTACCTCCAGATGAAGATGATGATGTGGAGTCGGAGTCCCTTCCGTCGGTACCGGCATCGGAGCCGTTGCCTTCAACATCTTCTACCCCTCCATCACACGACATGAGACAGGCACTGGCCAATCTTACGGCTCTAGTGGAGAACATTCGCAAGCAAGGCAAAGCTAGGGAAGAGAAACTCGAGAGAGAGCTCCGTGAAGCTCGACTCACCGCCTCCCGAGGGTTAAACAAGCGACGCAGAGTTCAAAACCTCCCACCATGCTCCATAATCAGTCCCTGGAGGTATGCAGAAGTTATGCCAATTACTAATGGCAAACTCTTCATATTGGAGAAGATGGGAGCCGTCCCCTTAGATGACATCCAGTTCTGGCGAAGCTTTAATGCTTACCCAGAATGCTTCATCCGATTGAAGCAGGAGCCAGCGTCAAAAGAGGAGACGGAACCCAAGGAGGTCATGGTATTCGACCACGACAAGGTACAGGCTCTTTTGTCAAGTAGCCTGAAGAAGGTGGGCTACACGAACTCGAAAGTGTCCACCTTGAGCAAGAAGCATCCTACCTTTCTTACTCCAGCTTCAATGGCCTTACCCTTTACATCGAAGGCTTGAATCTCCCGAAACTGTCAGACTTTCTCTTGCTTAGGGAGCAAGAGACGAAGGAGAGACTAGCGGCATCCCTATCCCTACAAAACTGCATGGAAATGTGTGCAGGCCTAAAGAGCACCCCAGACATGAACATGATCATGACCAAGATGCACATGACCTCCTTAGTCAAGGACTTGTACGGCTTTATGAAAGCCAGAAGAGCATGTACAGAGTTCGTGCTTGCTGCGGCTACAGTAAAACACGAACCCGGGAAGTTAATAGCTTCCAATATCTGGGGTAAAGACCTCTTCCCTAATGAAGTGGTCAAGGAGGTAGTTGACAAAGCCGCCACGGAGAATAGAAATCTTCTCCAGAGGTGGGACATGTCATCTAAACGCAAGTCTTCCTCGGATGCGGGTCCCCAACCTAAGAGGAAGACCAAGAGACCCAGACTACCCTCTCAGCCTGCCCAGCAACAACATTCCTCAGTTGCCATGACCACAGTGCCCCAAGTGGTTGCTCAACCGCAAACCACATTCCAGATGGTGCCTCAACAGCTGGTTGCCCATTCACCAGCTTTTAACCGTGTTCGAGAGGAAAACCACTACCTTTCGTCCCAAAGGTAGAGGCTCCAGACGGGGCTTCTCAAAACACCCCTCACGAGGTAAGGGAGGACACGGTCAGGGAGGTAAATCCTCTGGATAATCGAAGATATGAGATGCTTCAGGTAGGAGGGAGGCTCCAACATTTCCAGGATCGTTGGACCTCCGATCCTTGGGCCCACAGCCTAATCAAGAACGGACTTGGATGGAGCTAGAGCAAGTCTCCACCATCATTCCCTTAATTCTTCCAACATTCCACCCCCTCACTGGAAGAATATACCCTAGAACTATTGAGCAAGTGGGTAATAAGGAGGGCAATAATATGTTGGTAGGATGTCTACATTAACAAACATAATGTTACCTGCAATAAATGAAGAATTTTTAGTAATTACTCCTCAGCTGATCTCATCTATGTTCGCCAATTTCTCAGTTGGATTTAATGATACGTTGGTATTCTTAATATACAAGTTTAATAAATCTTGTGACTACATTCCTCCGTAACAGCCAACTCCCAAGTTTGTGTGGAGCGTCATAAACAATCTGACAAAACAAAACATTGCTAAACAACAAAAGAGCATCACTCTCAAAAGACTTAAATCCTACTCCAGTACAAAACTATAAAGAATCACATCCTATCTTTGAGGTAATTAATAAATGCTTGAATCCTAATATCAAAATAAATCATTTCACTTATATACAAAGCATAACATGTTTTATTCATGCAATATGATGCAATGTTGCACAATACATGTAACACTTGAAATAATACAGTACATTATTACAATAATACATAAGTCTCCTCCCCCTTAACAAGGATGCACTTTAACCTCATCTTATACTGGTACATGAATTAGTTCTGAATCTACATTTGATGTTGGAGCATCTTGGTTAATATTTGACTAATTTGATCTAACTACTTCTTTAAGTTTCTCATCTCTAACAGTCACATCCTTTACTCTATTTCTTTTTAATGGCTGTAGTTGATCAACATGACTTTTTACAACATTATCACCAACATGAACATCGGAATGTAAATTTCCTATCTCTCTTACAATCTCTCCTGGTACCCACTTCTCTGGAGTGTTGTACGATCTTACCATGACATCACATAAAGGTGAAAAATGTCTTACATTTGGAAGCTTTACTACTTTTTTATACCCTTTATCTTCTAAATCACTTTGCAAACTTGGATACAACAAATATAACTTACACCTTATACTCCTCCCCATTAACAAATTTGACGGTTTCACGCCTGTTTTGCTGTTTGGCGTTGTTCTATAAGACAATAAAAACTTTGATACATGCAAAAATATGTTACCTGAATTTGCTTTTCTACACTTCATATTGTGCTTAAACGTTTGAACGAACCTTTCAGCCTCTCCATTGGTAGATGGATGATACGTTGCTGAAAATGTATGCTTTATACCATTGACATTACAAAATTCTTTAAACTATTGTGAGGTAAATTGTGGATCATTATCTGTAACAATTCTTTCTGGAATGCCATGTGTAGAAAAAAATTGCATTAACTCTTTTATTGTGGCGTAAGACGTTGTTGTCTTCATTGGGATAATTTCTGGCCACTTACTGTAAGCATTTACTACTATCAAAAACAAGTAATTTAAAAATGGACCTGCAAAATCTATATGTACTCTTTGCCATGGATACCTGGGTAACTCCCACGGGTGCATTCTAGCAAGTTGAGGATTGTTCTGTTGCATAACACAATTCATACAATTATTTATATAAGATTCCACATCTTTATCTACACCTGGCCACCATACAAAAGTTCTTGCAATTGACTTTGATCTTACAATACCTTGGTGATCAGCATGTATTTCAGACAAAACCTTATTTCTCAATGAATTAGGAATAACTACCCTTGAACCTCTTATCTCTATTCCTTGTGTTACACTCAGTTCATACCATATATCCTTATACGGTTTACAATTTTCCTCTTTTCCACATAAGTCCCTACCTGTCATTAAACTCTCTAAAACCTTACTAAGTACTAGGTCTCTCTTAGTACTGTGTGCTACATCTTTTGCAGTTGGATACATCATATACAGAAATTAACAGAACACTGTCATCATACTCCTCTGGAGCTTTGTCTACTGGTAATCTGGATAAAGCATCTGCATTACCCATGTTAGATGTTGGACAGTATTCTATATCATAGTGGTATGCGGCTAACATAATTGCCCAACGTTGTAGTCTTGCAGCTACCAACATAGGTAAACTTGCTTTTTTGGGCTCAAGCCATGATGTCCTGATGGAAGGTTCCTTCAGTAGCTTCCTAAAGGTATGTATGTTGGTGTGGTACTGTTATAAACACATATTGGTGTTCTATCTCATGTCTCTTCAATAAGATATAGATTTGTTAGACTTGTAGGTTACTTCTTCTGAATAAGTCTAGTTAAGTTAACTTTAAACAGTTTATTATTAGCTCCATCACTGGAGTATGGATGGTTTGGTCGGATGAGCATTCCGTATGACAAGATTAATAGAACTGACAAAAATATAGGTTTTCGTAGATAACGTTGTATGAGTTATCTCAGCATTTATTACAAATATGATTACACAAGATTACTACCGGAAGCCATCTGGTTCCGTACAGAGACCAAGAGGTCAACTTTTTCTCACGAGATGCTTGTATTGTGTTGACGTCACATACAAAATGTTACCTATGCAATGATTTAGCTTGGTCTTACTTTTGCATCCTGTTATGACTTGACGTTTACACTCCATCTCCCCTATGATCCATTGGGTCATAGGTTTATAAATGTATATGTATATTACATTAGCTCGGACAGCTACCTTTAAATATTTGAATAACAAAAAGTACGTTCAAAATATGTTTTCTAGGAGTGTGACTGGAGATATATATATATATATATATATATATATATATATATATATATATATATATATATATATATATATATATATATATATATATATTTCTTTTTTTAGCCATAAACAAGTGATTAAGGATGAATGTTCATATAGGTATATTTAAAAAAAAAATACATACCTAACGGACATTGTCAAAAATAAAGAAAAATGCATGAAAAATACAGATCTATATGTGGTATATATATATATATATATATATATATATATATATATATATATATATATATATATATATATATATATATATATATATGAAGGGCTTATATATTTTATTAGATGCCCCAATTTTTTTTTTTTAATGTTTTTAAAATGCAAATGTCCTAGAGTCTTTTCAACTACATATTACTAGCGTACTAACCGCTTTTCATACACTTCACTATTCCAGACAATTTTACTCCCTCGAGTGAATGAAATGGTCAATTTCAAACGGCTCTGAATTGAAATGCTTTCAAAATATATAGTGTTGTCTGGACATGGCAAAACATTCCTCTTGAGCTCCACCTGTCTTTGCCTTAACCTACGCCAAACAAAGATGTTAACGGCGATAAATATCATAACCGTAACCCTGATTGCTAGCCACACGTAGAAATGAAGATCTGCATAAGTCGGTGACGGGTGGTCCATCTCGGTTAATTTCATCAACCAATAGCCACTCGTGCGTTGTATGGGAGAGGTAAGGATGGGATTGTAGTGGTCCACGTGAAATTCACGAAGTAGGTCCGTTCCCTGATGATAGTGTTAATTCCTTGGACCATGTAATTTGGGGACGTACCGATGCAACCATCTGCTGCAACAAAGATCTGGGAATAGGACGTGGATCCATCCGGGCATGATACATTGAAGCCGGCCTTGTCGTATCGTTTCCACGAGCCGTTGTTCAATATGCAATTGAACTTATTATCGTCAAAAGGATAAAGTTTTTTCAGACAATTTTCATATGTATGGGGGAGAGCACCGTTTAGCACTATACCTAACTCGCATGAATCCATTGATTTTTTATGGAATTCAAAGGAATCAGCTGTAGATACTTTATTAATCATTGCTTCTGAACAGTGAGTTAATTTATCTATATCTTTAATGACCGTATATATTTCCTTATCAGGGGAAATCAATATGTGTCCTGTCAAACTGGATATTACTGGAATTGAGTTATTCGTCATGAAAGTCAGGAATGGTGATTTCTTATATGATTGCCAGGCATCGGAAGAATCAAAGGTAACTGTAATCATGATCCTGTAATTTTCAACGCTTACTGTAATTAGGCTATAATAAAATTCTAACCTATGGGCGGTCTAACAAAGGAACATAACCTATTTTCTCCCGTCCGTTCTCCAAAATTAACGTTAAATCTTTTATTGGCAACAGATGTGGTGATAAAACACCTTTAGTTGCTAACGTAATAGTTTCCACATAGTCTTTTGATTTCTCAAAGAAATGTGCAATTTTAGTATGGATATGATCTATTTTTGAATTATAATGCATTAATGTTGCCAACAAGTTTTGTACTTCCATAATCTGACTGATATTACTAGAATGTTCGTTCACCAAACTCATAATTTGATTAATTGATGTTAACTGATTCCTTAGTTCTGATAAAACTAATTCATTTTCATGTTCTAAAAACTCAATTTTCTTATTTTGATTACTGATTTTAAGACGATTTGAAATCCCTAAGCCTAAACTTGCAACAGATCCAAAGATGTTTAGTGCAGAAAAAATAAACGGGTTACGTCTTTCAAGGTTAGTGTGTCTTTCTGTCCACATCAGAAGATCACGAGCCAAAGATTCTGCCTCGTAAGTCTTATCTTGCAAGTCTTGTGATAGCATTTCTGCTACGCTTAGTGTCGGTGCAAGCGAACTCTCTGTATTAAAAGGAAAATGTCTTTTATGCATCTCATTTGATGAAGCATCAAACCTTGAAATATTGCTCTTTAAGCTAGTGACGTCATTAGCTTGCATGTTTACTTCTATAATTATATTGCTTGCAGTAATAAAAATGTCTTCTGTTCTCTCTACTATAGTGCCATATCTAAAATCTATACTTTTAGTTTTAGGGCTCTTCCCACACAAGAAAAATGTCTGAGCGAACAATATCGCTCCTAGCAATAAAAACTTCATTTTGGAAACCTGCAATGAGAAAAATATATGTAATTACTCCTATAATAAGAAGAAAAAAATGTTAACATTCAAATATCATAGAAGTTTCATAGATAAAAAAAAATTCCCTTACTTCCTTCTCTCTTGTTTTTAATTTCTTATATGAGCCAATGGTACAATTCTCTCATCAGTGGGTTGGGATACGTTTTGACCTCTAAATCTATTGGCCGTTAATGTTTCCAAAATGTTAAATGGGCCTTCAAACTTAGGTGTTAGTTTGTAATTGAGTCCTTTACGTACATTTACCTGTATGTATACATTATCACCCACGGTATATGTTTCAGTTGGCTTCGCTATTTCATAATGATTCCTTTTCATTATAATTCGTGATTCTTCTAAATTCTTTTGAAGGATATCATAACGACTTTTGCTTGCATTTATAACTTCCTTTAAAGGATTTGATAAATTAGTTGTAGGCATTAATACATGGAAAGGCGTTCTAACTGGGGTACCATACAATGCCTCGTGCGACGACATTTTAATTGATACATGATATGAGTGATTCGGAGTACTTAGTACCTCAGGTATTGCAATATCCCAGTTGGGGTCTGATCCCCTAGTGTTAATCTTAATATGTTTAAAACCTTCCTGTTCGCTCTTTCCACTAGCCCATTTGACTCTGGGTGATAGATCATGGTACTGATTTTCTTTATGCTAAGGAATTCACACAATGAATTAAGGAAATGATTATTAAATTCTCCACCCGAGTCTGAGATTATCATGTGTGGAATTCCATGTTTACAAATGTAACACTCGTACAACTTCCTAGCTCATTCAATCGCAGTTTTAGTTTAAAGCGCTATCAGTTCTGTATATCGAGTCAAAGCATCTACAATTACGAAGAGATGCTTATTTCCTCTGTCTGACTCGTAAAATCCTGTTAATAAATCTAAATGTATTCTTTCAAAGGGTTGATTGGGCACGGGGTGAGCCCCTAGGCTAACAGGTGTTTTCGTGTGCCCTTTGTTTTCCTGACAAGTGTGACAATTAGCTATGTGCTTTTTTATATCTGTAAACATTGTATGCCAATAAAATAATGATTTGGTTTTCTGTGCTCGTAGCACTGGGTTTGTCACTGAGGCGAACTGCAGGGAGCCGAGTACTTACTCCTGCTGTCGTCTTGAGATCCGTTTGGATTTGAGAAGTCTTCTGACAGACCCGGCTATTTCTTTCCTTTTCTTCAGTGGGATGGAAAGGCGGTGTGACTGAAGATTCCAGTGGATTCCTAACCATTGGAACTTCTGAGCTGGAGCAAGGCGAGACTTCTTGGTGTTTATCTTGAAACCCAGATGTTCCAGGAACTGGGTCACTTTGCTGCAAGCTCTCAAACATTCTTCTGGCAATGTCGACCAGACCAGCCAGTCGTCGAGGTAAGCCATCACTTGGATGCCCTGAAGACGTAGCTGGTGGACGATTGTGTCTGCTAGCTTGGTGAAGATTCTCGGAGCCACGTTGAGCCCGAAGGGCATGGCTCTGAAGGCGTAGCTTCTTCTTTGGAGCCGGAATCCTAGGTAGGAGGAAGCGTGGTGGTTCATTGGGTTGTGCCAGTAGGCGTCCGCCAGATCTATTGAGACCCTGTAGGCCTTGTGAGGCAATAGGGCTCTTATTTGTGGAAGGGTCAGTATCTTGAATTTGTTGTTCGCAATGAATTTGTTGAGGGGGGACAAATCGAGAATGACTCTATGCTTGTCGGAGTCCTTCATGGGAACACAAAATAGTCTTCCTTGGAACCTGGTGGACTTTACCCTCTTGATCACCTTCTTGTCCAAGAGTTCTAGGACATATTCTTCCAAGAAGGGGGTTGAAGGCTAGAAGAATTGGTTGAAGGTTGGCAGTGGTTGCGTTCAGCTCCAACCTAGGTCCTTCTTGATGATGCTGTGTGCCCAGGGATCGAAGGTCCAACGATCCTGAAAGTGGCGGAGTCTTCCTCCCACCAGAAGCAATTCATTGCTTCTGGTTTACCGAGGGTTTGCCACCTCGGCCGCTAGCTCCCCTTCCTCCTCTGCCCCTGGAGGGGCGGTGAGAGAAGTCTCTGCCGGAGCCTTTACCTCTGGGACGAAAGGTAGTGGATGGACGTTCGTAGGCAGGGGTGAAGACCGGTGAATGGGACACCACCGGCTGGGGGACCAATTGAAAGGTCTGTTGTGGTTGTGCAACCACTTGGGGAGTAGCGGGAGCCGGAAACTGGTGTTTGGGTTGACGCTGCTGTGGTCTTGGTTTGGAGGATTTCCTCTTAGGCTGAGGGCCTTCTTCCTGAGAGGATTTCCTCTTGCGGGACATGCCCCACTTATTGAGAAGGTTCCGGTTCTCAGAAGAGGCTTTGTCCACTATCTCTTTCACCAGAGCTGTCGGGAAGAGATGTTTGTCCCAGATGTTGGAGGAGATTAGCTACCGGGGTTCGTGTTTTACTGCCGCGTTGGCAAACACGAATTCTCTGCAGGCTCTCCGGGCCTTTATGAAGCTGTACAAGTCCTTCATCACAGTCACTAGGTGGGTCTTTGCGAGAACCATATACAGATCTGGGACCCTAACGTCCCCAGCCATGACCTCAAGCTGAATTTGATGAGACAGGGAGGCAGCTAGTCTCTCCTTGGTCTCCTACTCCCGATGAAGAAGGTGGTCGTTCAGCTTCGGAAGATCCTTGTTGAACTGACGGCCAGCCGCGTCAGGTTCCAGTTTCCCGACCGTGAAAGTGAACTGGATATCTTTCCAGAATATGTCGTCGGGGGGAAGGGCGAGGGAGAGAGGCCTACACTCCTCCAGGGTAGGGCAGGGTTTTCCTTCCTCCACCGCCTTCATGACCGCATGGAAGGCCTTTTCTACAAAGGGAAAGGTCACAGTAGAGGAAGCAAGAAAGGACGGGTGCTTCTTGCTCAATGCCGGCATTTTAGAGTTGGTAAAACCACGACTCTTAAGATACTCTGCCAGCATGGCTTGGGGTTTTGAGTGATCGAACACGATCACTTCTTTGGGTTCGGTCTCTTCCTTGGAGGCCGGTTCGGACCTGAGCCAGACGTAACAGTCCGGGTAAGCCTCAAAGCTGGGGAAGAGTTCCACTTCTTCCAAGAGGATGGACCCAAGCCGATCATTAATGAAAATCTTGCCGGTTGTAATCGGCATATGCTCGGCGTACCTCCAAGGGTTAAACTCCGAGCAGGGAGGAAGATCCTTAACCGAGATCTTCTTTGGTAGTTTCATACCCAAAAGATGAACTTTAAGCTCCTCTTGGTTCTTACGGAGCTTTTCGTCCATCAGTGCCACCAATACCCGGATGGCGTCTTCGGTGGCGGGCAGCAGGGGTTGCGAGGCGGCGGAGGTAGAGGGGACTGGCTCCTCGACCACAACAGGGGTTACTGGAGGTGTTTGGGCGACCTCGCCCTTCAAATCAGGGAACTCCACCTGATCATCTTCTTCCTCCAGATCCTCACCCATGAGGGTCCTCTCGGTGTTGTCGGAGACTTCCGACATCTCCACTTTCGGAGTGTAGCCGAAATTTCGGGTTCAACTACTAGTTGGACACAGGGAATCTGATCCTGGGGAATCACAGAGTCCAAAAGAGCTTTTGGGAAAAGCAAGGCCCTCATCTTCTTGTTGGGGAGATAAGGCCCGGTGGCGTTCTTCTGGAAACCGCGCACCCACTTGCGCAGTTTCTCTCGAGCGCTGTCCCTGACTTCCGCGGACGGAGGGTTGTTGAACGCCTTATCAAGAAGGCCTTTGCAGGTTGAACAAGACTGCGGATCCCAATACTTGAGATTGCCCTTTTTTGCTGCACAGGGGGCGTGGGTCCGGCACGCCTTATGCCTGTAGAAATCCGGGCGGCGAACTCCACAGAAGGAGCTCTCACACTTCACGTTCTCCTCCTGTAAAAGAAAGAGATCATGAGTACATGGAAGACATAGTTATGGCTTACATTACTCTTAAGATTAAGATTCTCTAATCTGTAGAATTGGTTTTATGTGAGCTCAGGATAGGTGAGCTAGAAAGGAAGTAGGAAGACACATACTTGTGAGTCCCGTCCAGCCGGTTACCGTGACCTTTTCTGCAGTCAATTCCTTAGAACCTGAGGTTCTAAAGGAGAGAATAGTATCCTTATGAATGAGCCAAACTAAGGCTTCCTTATAAAGAAATTGTCTACAGAGTGGAGAGGATCTGAAATCGTTCAGAACCTAGGGAGAAGAAGGGGAAAAATAGGATAAACCCCCTTTAATTTGGGTAGGTCCCGGCAAGAGACTGCACTGAGAAGCACAGAGTATGCCGGAAATATTGTACTGTACAACCGTACACCCCAGCCACTGTTTTTAAAGTATGAAATACCAAAGAAACAGTGGTCAGGCTATCCGGCTGTATTAGATCGACTGCCGGCACGGGGCCGGCATAAGGGGGGAGGGGTGCTGTCCATGGAAGCCGCAGGGGCTGCGCCGGCAAGCCGGAGGCCGGTCCGGCGGGGTGAATCCAACAAAGGCTACATACTGAGCAGCAGAGAGGTAGGAGACACCTAGGAAGGCGATCGCCGGCACGGCGGTGAATCGGCAGGGCAGCGGCCCCTGGCAGTCGGCAGGCTGCCGCCTTAGGTAATCTTCAGATAGGAACATCCTATGAAGTAGGAAGGTTACATGGGGAGTCGGCAGCTAGCGCCGACAGGTGGAGGCGGCAGTGGACCGGCACCATGATAGAAGAGAGAAACATAAGGAGGGAGTAGGGAAGGGTAATGTCCGATACCCGACCGGCTTCCCTCCGGATGGAGTGCTCTCATGATAGGAGGGGATACGCCTATCATCCGGCGGCAGGCAGCCGGCAGACAGCTGGATGCTTGTGGTAATCCAAGGGAGGATCAGAGGACACTCAAAAAGAGAGGGGGATCTTCCGCCGGCACTACCCCATAGTTCGACTATGAGGGGGAAGTGTAGCAGAGCGGCCAGCCAAGCAGAAGAGCACAGCCTAACCTACAACTCTCCCCAGGGGAGGAGTTGCAGGACAGTGGACAGGGGTGTGAAGGCAAGCCAACACAAAGGGATAGAGTGGGGAGGGGGGTTAGGTGTCTGAGGGAGCAGAAGGGGTCACAACCCTAAAGCTCCCAAGGGGTGGGGGGAATCTGTTAAGTGCTAGGCTACCCAGGCAGTAGAGAAATGCTCTCCAACCCTAGGGGAGGTTAGCTCAGAATAGGCACAGCACTGGTGTACTGTCCTAAACTATAATAAAACAGAATCCCCCAAAGCCTAACCTAAACCAGGAGAGTCTTCTCCTAGATTAGGGAGGGCTGGGGAGACATATCGCTAGGTTACAGGGAGGAAGGGACGTGTCCCAACCAAGTGCAGTCTAGAGGGAAGGGCAGAGTCCTTCCACCTTCAGTCTCAGTCGATACCCTAAGGGAAATGCGTTCCCTAGGGGTGGACTACGAAGAACGATAGATACTCTGGAGTTCTGTCCGAGATCCCCCCATATACTATGGTAGGGAAGAGGGAAGAACGATCTAGCCTAACCTACCTGAAAATTATTCCGGGTAAGGGGGCAAAGATATAGCAAAGCTACCCAGAGGGAGATTACCCGAAGGTAACAGGGGGGATAAGGAAGCATACAAGGGCCCCAACGTTGGGTTAGGGTAGCATGACATGGATAGACCAGGCACGGTCCCTTGTATGGTCCCTTGAAGGCGAAAGAACATGTGCAACACTGAATCTTGTATATGTTTAAAAATGCCTATATCTTCATTAACATTAACACTAGGAACACTTATTATATCATGCAGAAGTAAACATGAACACTAGGCTGTGGCCTAGGCTAGGCTAGAAGTCTAGCATGGGGTCGGCTAACTAAGAACGCCGAAGAATACCATCAGCATAATATAACTAATTACTAGTGATGAAGACTAAATAACTAATGATATCTAATTAGTTATAAGGCCGGGAAGGCTGTTCTGGCTAACTAAATACTGTAAAGCATGCAGACGAACAGCGGCGTCATAAAATGACGCCTCCGGGCAAGGCACAGCTCTGCCACAATACGCAAGATTTAAGCGTAAAAAATTGTTACTTTACGGCCAGACCTTATTTAAACAATACAAAAACCTAGTACTCAACTTTCCAGAAGAAGGCGAGGCCGAAGGTTGCGACATGGCGAAGGATGCAAAAGATAATTAGCGATCGCTGGGAAAAACCAACTGGTGTAGAAAGCTACAGGAGTAGGAATGAGGACGGACGTGACATCACACAGTATGGCGGACAGCTATGGCTGCTGTTTGTTTACGTTGCGAGTACCGTAGCAGTAACGAAGGAGGGTAACTTTGGAGCGGCTCCTCAGTAATCTCTCCACCTTTCCCCCTCGAAGCGTAAACGTTATGTGGGGTGCAGATAGCCATGTGGCCTGTTAATGCATGCGTCCCCTGTTGATATACGATATCCTAGAGGGAAACCTTTAGGGTACTCGCACCAGAAGTTAGAATTCTGTGAAAACTTTAGTTTAATTCTCTGGGAATATCTACTGTAGTCATATATACCCTAAGGAAGCTACTGAAGGAACCTTCCATCAGGACGACATGGCTTGAGCCCAAAAAAGTCGATTAGGGGTTTATGATCAGTAAGAACCTTGACGGGATAACCGTATATTATGAACTTAATATTATGAACTTAAAATACACTAGTGAATTAACAATAGCTAGTCCTTCCTTGTCTATTACTGCATACTTACTTTCCGAAGTTCTCAGTTTACGTGAATAAAAAGCTATCGGGAAAAACTGTTTGTCATATTGCTGAAGTAATACCCTACTTACTCCCAGGTCAGTTACAATGAAGAATTCCTTACCGAAGTCAGGAAATTTTAAGATAGGAGAACTACACAGTTCATCTTTCAAGGTATTAAACGCCTGTTGATGCTGCTCAGACCATATGAAATCTACGCTCTTCTTCATAAGATTAGTTAGGGGAGCGGCTATTATTGAATAATTGCGTATAAAACACCTGTAATATCCACTACACCCCAGAAATTGCTGTATTCCCTTGACATTAGTAGGTATCAGAAAGTTACGGATAGCCGACACCTTATCATGGACTACTTTAAGACCTTGGCTAGACACCGTAAAACCTAAATAGACCAATTCCGTTTTGAAGAATTCACACGTACTAATCTTTGCCCTTAAGTTATGCTGTCTTAGTCTCTGTAGTACTAGTTCCAGTTTATGTAGATGTTCTTCTAAGGTATTAGAAAAGATTACAAGGTCGTCCATATAGGCATGCAATATATCCCCTAGAAAGTCTCCAAACACTATGTTAATCATTCTAGTCAATGTTATGGGAGCACAACGTAAACCAAAAGGCATATGCAAAAATTCATAATGTCCCCTGGCTGTGCTGAAGGCAGTGTCTGGGATACGATTTTCTTCTAATGATATCTGGTGAAAGCCATTAAGTAAGTCCAAACAGGTAAAATATTTATTCTGACCTAACAAAGATAAAATATCGTCAGTACATGGCACTGGGAATCAATCAGAGATCGTTTCCTCATTTAAGCGATGGAAGTCTGCGCAGATACGCCATGTTCGATCTTTTTTCGGTACAACTATCAATGGAAAATTATAAGGGCTGTTCGATTTCCTAATGACTCCTTCTTCAAGCATTTTACCTACTTCATCATTTATCTCATTCTGGAATTTCATAGGGAGTCTGTACGAGGGTACATAGATAATTTTCTGCTTGTCTTTTAACCTTATTTGATGTTCAATAACATCTGTTTTACCTAAGGATCCATCCGTAGTGGAGAAAACATCATGATATTCGGTTAAAATTCCAAAAAAATTCTGATGAATTTCTTCTTCTTGGGTGTCTTTATTGATTTTATTTTTAATAGATTGCAAAAGGGATTCATCTGCAACTGATTGAGCGTGATTGATTTCAGTGACGGTAAGAATACGATGTTTATAAACTTCTACATCCAAGATATATTGATTTTTGTGAATTACTAAAGTGGTATTTAAATGATTACAGACTTCAATATTGCATTGTTGTTGTGAGCCGACCGTATAAATAGCTTGTGTGACGGACAATCCGTTAGTTTTCAAAGTGTCGGAAAGTATTAATATTTCAGATCCCGGCAATGTTTTCTTTACTCGCACGATTATATTCGAAGTTATGTTCAGCTTGATAGATTGTGTGCAAGACGATATTACGAGTGAACGAGAATTCTGTTGGGTCGCGTATATTATTTCTTTATTAATGAGACAAGTGATTGGTTCTTCAACGTACATTACTGTTTTATTTGTCGTCTCCTTTTTATCCAAAACTGATTTTAAGGTATTAGAAGACTTATAGAATTTTCCTTTGATATACACGTCGTGTTTGGCAGGGGCTAAGATAATGTTTTGATTGCCCATAGACGGGTATCCTATGATTACAGCTGGATACATATCAATGTTTTGTACAACAGAGGTATTGGCAAACGTGCGCTTTCCGACCTTGTACTGAACATGAGTTACTCCTATTACATTTAATTCATTATTTCCTATACCCGAGAGCCTTACTCCGGACTTCTCTATAAGGAAGTTCGAAAATAACAAGTGATGAGTTCTCAAATCCATGATATTATGTGGACTACCAGAGTCAAAAAATAAT
Organism: Palaemon carinicauda; assembly: GCF_036898095.1. NCBI lineage: Eukaryota > Metazoa > Arthropoda > Malacostraca > Decapoda > Palaemonidae > Palaemon > Palaemon carinicauda. The sequence continues at coordinate 73,790,145 of NC_090751.1, forward strand.
GTAAAGGATCGGTGTTCTAAATTTACAGCATATAATGTTGGTCGTAACTCATTTTGGCTTATTATTGTGTGAATTTGTTGCAAATCTATGGGAGCCTGCACTGATTTATTTGATTCGGCCGTGTGTTTCATAGGAAAATCTATTGCCTCACAATGATCTGATAAAACATTAAATGGATTATTTGATACTACTGATGTTGATACAAATGACCCAACATCAGTCTCTTCCCCATTGGAGTTAATTATGTGGTATTTGCTTTGCTTTGCACATTCTGAAAATTAGTCTGCCCTTGCGAGTTCTGGCTAGACGGCCTAGGATCAGAGTTATTTAAAGCCCTATTTGTTTGTTTTTGATTTTGAAGTGCATTGAGGTTTGGCTGTTTCTTCTTATTGAACTGAAGATTCTTTTTTTTTTTTATTTCCATAGGGAATTAACTATGGAATTGACTGCATGTTTCTAGTTTTCTGTTGTTGATTACGCGAATAGCATCGACAATATGAAAGAGTTGAACTGTTATGTATTGAACAAAATCGCGTTCTGCAGTCTGCAATCAAGTGACCTTGACGTTTGCAATTATAACACGTCATTCCTGTGACTTGATTATTGTTATTAACTATGTTTACATGTTGTGGCTTAGTTTCATTTTTTTGCAAAAACTTAAATAAGCAAGGGATCTAGGTCAGTACACTTAGACATACGTTTCTTTATCTGTTTGTACACATCTAATTCTGTACTTTCGGGCGTTAATTTTTTATCAAAACAGCGCACTAAAGCCTCTGGCAAGATAATTGTCATACAAATTAAATACATTAATTGTAAGAAATCTTTCACGGCAATGTTATCTCCCGTAACCCATGTGGAATAACCTAAAATATCTTGATATTCATTAAGCCTATCGGCAATGAGAGCCGCTCTTTCTATAACATTAAGCTTAGTCATAGTGGCTTGATTAACGGATTTTGAGCGAATTGAAAAATCTATTTTTGGGTGAAAGAGCCATGTCGTCCTGATGGAAGTTCCTTCATTAGTAGCATCCTAAGTTATATGTGACTACAGTGATATATATCAGAGAATTTACCGAAGGTACCCAGAATTCTAACTCCTGGAGCGAGTATTCCTTAATTTTCTCCTAGGGATATCGCGTAAGGACGTATCTTGACATATCTCATAGCTATTTACACCCCGAATAGCCTTTCACTTTGAGAGGGAAAGTGGCAAGAAAAAAAGGAGAGTCGTTAAAGAGGTAAACAACTCGACTCTCCTAATGTACTGTAAATAGTTCGGCCAATTGCCACCGCACGCCTTCACCAAACCATTCTCCGTAGCTTTGTAAGTATTACAGATACAGTACCAAAGGTAGGGATTAACATCCTTTTACCTAAGGAGGGTGGGTCTATCAGGACGACATGGCTCTTTCAACAAAAATAGATTTTTTGCTTCGCTCAAAATCCGTTTTTTGGGCTTATGCCATGTCGTGCTGATGGAAGTTTACCAGAGCATTAATGTATCTGTGGATTTAATAGTGCCGTTATCTCGAATTGACTATTTCCTAATCGGTCATAAAGACCAAAGACACTTGATGTTACCGTAATACATCAACCAACTGATCATACCATATGCCAGCTCTTCCTGCCCCCTACAGGGAAAAGTCTGTATAGACTAGGAAAAAACCCGAGATTGTGAGTTCAAGGAACAATAAGCAAGCAGAAAGTATATCGTGTCGTATATACGTAAAGCGTAGTTTTTACTAAAGCGCTGAATAGAGTACTGTACCTCCCAGGTCTGGATCAGGCAGACGAGTTTATGTTCACGTAGGAATCATAATACAGTAAACAAACATAGCACAACCAAACTTACCTGTTTGCATGGTTGGTAAGGGAGACTTTGTCCCACAAGGTCCATAAGAGGATCAAGGATACTCTGAATATAATCTAATAATCTTAAGGTGAAAGAGACGCAAAGATTCCTTCTATAGTTTATTTACAAGAAACACAGAAGTTATGATTAAATAATATATTTATGCTAGACATAGACATAACAAGCATAACAGTAATAACAAAATAATTAAGTTTCATCTGAAAGAGAAACATTGCCACTCCATGAAATTAGGAAATTTTAATATATATGTTATTACTAAAAGACATTATGCATAAACATGCTTGCACTCATGTCAAAATATTATGCTTAAGGTCACTTATCTATGGAAGACAGTTTATAATGTCCAAATCAACACTAAAATATCATGATATACCTAAGTCTATCTTGCACACCCTTCACTAACAGTCACTGTCCTTCGCAGTAATCAAGCTGCAGGCTTTATTATACTGCCTGCAGCCACCACATGAAATTTGATTTCTTGTAATTGCTTCGCATAGTGCCTAAAAAATATTCTGGAAGACTTCCAACCAGTATAAGCACGCAGGTTATCAAACGACATAGTCTGAAAGAAGTTTAGAGACGAGGCAACCTTTCTCGGATCACGACCTGCGGGTGTACTATCAGGATCCGCTCTGCGAATAAAGTAAGTGATTTTCGCCCTTATCTGTTTCAAAGATAACGTCGAACCAGAAGTTTCTCCCCTAAAAAGCTGACCTCCCTTAAAGTCTGAAGTTCTACGAAGATAGACCTTTAGGCATTCCACTGGGCAGAGGGATGCTTCTTCCTTCAGAGGGCAGATTCTCCAGGGACCCCATCTCTTAGTGGGTAGCTAATTCTTGGCGAGAAACGTCGGATCCGGAAAGAGATTCAGTTCTCCATTCGGTGTAAACTGAATGTGGCCATCATCCCTCGAGAGGGCCACTATTTCGCTAACTCTGGCTCCTGAGGCTAGTGCAAATAAAAATATCACTTTCTGAGTCAAGTCTTTCAGCGAGCAATCTTCATTGTTCAAGGTCGAGGCCAGATGAAGAACCTTATCCAAAGACCATGAAATAGGCTTTGGAGGGGCTGCAGGCCGAAGTTTTGCGCAGGCTTTCAGAATCTTGTTGAAGATTTCGCTGGAAAAATCCACTTGGAAGGCATATAGAATCGGTCTAGCTAAGACAGATTTACACATCGTGATCGTATTAGCCGCTAATCCTTGTCCGTTAAGATGTATGAAAAAGGACAAGCAGAAATCCGTAGAAATCTCTTTAGGTTTCTTCGCCTTAACAAAGGCCACCCATTTCTTCCAGGAAGATTCGTATTGTCTTCTTGTTGATTTTGACTTGTATTCTTCTAAGAAATTAATACTGTCTGCAGAAATCCCAAACCTTTTCCTGACTGCTAAGGCAAGAAAATCATGAGACGAAGGTTCTGGGTTTTCTCTAATGAAGCGTAGACAGTCGAATTCTGTACTAGCTGAGTCAGAACTGGTTCTGGTAACGGGATCAGCTTCAGGCATAGTTCTGTTATCAATGGAAACCAGACACTGCCTGGCCACTTGTGGGCCACTATCGCTGCCCTCCCCCGAAAGGATCTCAATTTGTCGAGGGCTTTCAACAATAGGTTGGTTGGTGGGAACAGGTAAATCCTGGACCATCTGTTCCAATCTAGGGACATCGCGTCCGTTGCTTCCGCTAGAGGATCCTCGTACGGGGCTACGTACCGGGCCAACTTCTTGTTGTCCCTCGTTGCGAAGAGATCTACCTGCAATCCTGGGACTTTGTTCAATATGAAGGAGAATGATCCTGCGTCTAGGGACCATTCGGACTCTATCGGGTTGAACCTGGATAGAGCGTCCGCCGTCACATTGCGGAATCCTTCAAGGTGGACTGCTGATAAGTGCCATTTCATCTTCTTGGACAGATGAAAGATGGCTATTATCACCTGATTTAACTGAGGCGATCTCGAACCTTGTCGACTTATGCATCTCATAACCACTTCGCTGTCTAGGACCAGACGAACGTGGATTGAGCGGCGAAGTTTCAGTTTCTTCAGGGAAAGAAACACTGCCATGGCTTCCAGATAGTTGATGTGGAAAGTTTTGAAGAGGGGAGACCAAGTTCCTTGCACTTTCCGATGATGAGAATGACCCCCCCATCCTTCCTTTGAAGCATCCGTGTGGACGGTGACTGCAGGAGGAGGTGGTTGCAAGGATACTTTTCTTCTTAAGTTCTTCGCTTCCGACCATGGCTTGAGAATCGATCGCAGATGATTTGGTAATGATCTTTGTAGATCTCTTCAATCGTTGTAAGCGTATTTTCTCCACATTCCTGATGCATCTTTTAATTGTGCTCTCAAAAGTGGGTCCGTCAAAGACGCAAACTGGAGAGACCCCAACACTCTCTCCTGTTGTCTTCTTGATATCCTTCGGGATTGAAGAAGACTTTTGACAGCCCTTGCTATCTCCTTTCTCTTTGCTTTTGGCAAGGAGAAGCAATGTGACTGTAAGTCCCAGTGAATTCCCAGCCACTGGAACTTTTGAGCCGGAGACAGCCGAGACTTCTTCAGGTTTATCTTGAATCCTAGGTACTCTAGGAATTGGATCACTTTTCTGGAGGCTTGCACGCATTCTTCCTTGGATGCTGCCCACACCAGCCAGTCGTCCAGGTAGGCCATCACCTGAACACATTTGAGGCGTAGTTGTCGAATAACTGCGTTCGCAAGCTTTGTGAATATTCTCGGTGCAATGTTCAGACCGAAGGGCATGGGTCTGAAAACGTATTTTCTTTTCTGGAGCTTGAACCCTAGGTAGGGGGAAACCTGACGGTTGATTGGTACATGCCAGTACAAGTCCGTCATGTCTATATAGACTGTATATGCCCTTTAGGGCAGAAGGGTCCTTATGTGCTGAAGCGTCAGCATTCTGAACTTGTAGTTCACAATGAACTTGTTGAGTGGTGATAAGTCCAGAATGACTCTGAGCTTTTCCGAATCCTTCTTGGGAACACAATAGCCTTCCTTGGAATTTGATGGACTTTGCTTTCCTTATGACTCTCTTGTCCAGTAGTTCTTGAACGTATTCTTCCAGAACTGGGGTTGATGGTTGGAAGAATTGAGGAAAGCTTGGTGGAGTTGAGTTCCAACCCCACCCCAGTCCCATCTTGATCAGGCTGTGGGCCCAAGGATCGAAGGTCCACCGATCCTTAAAGTGTAGAAGTCTCCCTCCTACCGGCAGCATCTCATTTTGAGGGCTGGTTGGAGGATTTTCCTCCTTGGCCACGACCACTTTTGTTGCCTCTTCCTCTGAAGGGGCGTCTAGAGGAGCCCCGAAAGGAGCCTCGAGACTTTGGCTTAGAAGAAGCCGACTGCCTTTCATAAGCTGGGGTGAAGACTGGTGACTGAGACGCCAGTGTTTGGGGCACCAGTTGAAAGGTGGTGGTGGGTTGTGCCACCGTCTGGGACACCGTGGCCACGAGAAGCTGTTGCTATCTTGGCCGAGAGGGCAAACGAGGCCGCTTTGACTTGTTCTTCAGCTGGGGACCCCCATCAGCGGAAGATTTTCTCTTGGAGGACAAGCCCCATTTGGAGAGGAGATTCCTATTCTTTGAAGCAGCCTTATCTACGACCTCCTTGACCACATCACTAGGAAAGAAGTCTTTTCGCCAGAATTTAGAAGCTATCAGCTTCCTGGGTTCATGTTTTACGGAAGCGGAAGCAAACACAAACTCCCTACAGGCCGTCCTGGCTCTGATAAAGTTGTATAGGTCTTTAGTCACTGTAGCCAAGTGAGCCTTGGCAAAGACCATATACATTTATGGGGTATCAGGAATGCTAGCCATCGTTTCTACCCCTGTTTGTAAAGACATGGACGCCGCCAAGCATTCCTTAGTTTCGTGTTCTCTCTTCAGGAGAAACTCTGACAGCTTTGTGAGGTCCTCGTTGACCTGACGTCCAGCGATATTGGCCTCCAGCTTCCCGACTGAGAAGGTAACATGATCGTCCTTCCAGTCTTTGTCATTTTAAGGGAAAGCAAGGGAGAAAGGCTTGCTTTCTTCTAGCGTGGGACAGGGTTTTCCTGCCCTTACGGCCTTCAGGGCTGCTTTAAACCCTTTATCCATAAAGAGAAAAGCACGTTGAGGGTCAGCAATAAACGATGGATGTTTCTTGCTTAAGGCCGGCACCTTTGAGTTAGTGAATGCCCTCTCTTTTAATTTCGATGTAAGCATCGCTTGTGCCTTAGCGAGCTCAAGGACAATTACTTCCTTGGGCTCCGTCTCTTCTTTCGATGCCGGTTCAGTTCTGAGCCGGACATAAAAATCCGGGTAGGATGCTCTACTGGGCCAGAACTCAACTTCCTCTTCTGGTACGGTACCTTGTTTCTCCGAGAGGAAAATCTGGCCTGCTGACATAGGCATGTGCTCCGCATAACTCCACGGGTTAATGTCGGAGAACACAGGAAGGTCCTTAACATTTAGCTTCTTCGGGGCTAAACGCAAAGAAACTGACTGCTCAATTTCCGACTGGAAAGTAGTCTCTTTCTCGGTAGACCTCTCCTGTAAGTCGTGTACCATAGACATCAGGGATTGAAGAGTGTTCGTAATTGCCTCCAAATGAGGCGGTTGCGAAGAGGTTGAGGGTGCTGGTTCAGGTGCAGCCGCTGAAGAAACCGAAACTGCTTCAATGTTCTCAACCTCGCTAGTAGGAGGAACCACTGCCTCCTGTTCCAACTCTTCCACGAGGAGATTTTTCTCGGTCTCCTCGGAAACGACAGACATATTGTCATCCAGGTTGATACTCACCAAAGTATCCGCAACGTCAGGTTCTCTAGACTTCTGAACTTGAATCTGCACCAAGGGGATTGCAGGCTTCGTCTGGGGAATGATGGAATCATCACGAGCGCCGGGGAAGAGACAGTCCCTCATCCTAACATTAGGAAGGTATGGGCCCGAGGTGTTCTTCTGAACACCTCTTACATAATTTACGCAGCGTAGCCGTAGCTGCATCCCTAGACTCAGTAGACTTTTTTTCATCAAAAGCCTCCTTTACCAACTTCTCACACACACAGTACATACCTCTGGGTCCCAGTACTTGAGGGCCCCTTTAGTGACAGAACAGCGGGCGTGAGACCTACACACGCCATGTCCGTAGAAGTCCTAGCTGCGGACCCTACAAAAGTTGTTCCCGCACTCGGGATGCTCCTCCTGTAAAGAAAAGAAAAGCAAATGAGTTTTCTGTGAAATCTTCAGATTTCAACATAACATAAGTTATTATATTTAGCTTGGATAGGGTAAGCTATAGAGTAGGAAAGACACCTACAGTACATGTGTTTCCCATTCAGCCATTTGCTATGACCTCCTCCCATATTGAACTTGGAAATTCATAAGGAATTAAATAACAGAGGGAATATCCAAGATATATTGTGTCTTCTTGACACATTCTTGTATAATGTTCAATATAGTGGATAATTTTAATGGACATAACCATTAATATAGAAGAGAATCAACTCTCTATGTGATGGTCTCACAAATGGCTGCTCAAGAACCACTTGCAGGTTTTAATTGTGTAAATGTAAGCTCTTGCCAGTTTTGCCTTTTGATTGTTATCGTAATTAACGTAACAAGAGCTGCTGCCAGCCCGATGGTGCCATGAACGAGATCGTTCTTTTGTTCATTTAGTTAGCAAGAACAATATTCCCGGTTTATTTGCTTTAATAACTTTAGCTATTTAGTATTTTAGCTAACTTATGTTATGTTGAAATCTGAAGATTTCACAGAAAACTCATTTGCTTTTCTTTTCTTTACAGGAGGAGCATCCCGAGTGCGGGAACAACTTTTGTAGGGTCCGCAGAAAGGACTTCTACGGACATGGCGTGTGTAGGTCTCACGCCCGCTGTTCTGTCACCAAAGGGGCCCTCAAGTACTGGGACCCAGAGGTATGTGCTGTGTGTGAGAAGTTGGTAAAGGAGGCTTTTGATGAACAAAAGTCTACTGAGTCTAGGGATGCAGCTACGGCTACGCTGCGTAAATGGGTAAGAGGTTTTCAGAAGAACACCTCGGGCCCATACCTTCCTAATGTTAGGATGAGGGACTGTCTCTTCCCCGGAGCTCGTGATGATTCCATCATTCCCAGACGAAGCCTGCAATCCCCTTGGTGCAGATTCAGGTTCAGAAGCCTAGAGAACCTGACGTTGCGGATACTTTGGAGAGTATCCACCTGGACGACAATATGTCTGTCGTTTCCGAGGAGACCGAGAAAAATCTCCTCGTGGAAGAGTTGGAACAGGAGGCAGTGGTTACTCCTACTAGCGAGGTTGAGAATGTTGAAGTGGTTTCGGTTTCTTCAGCGGCTGCGGCTGAACCAGCACCCTCAACCTCTTCGCAACCGCCTCATTTGGAGGCAATTACGAACACTCTTCAATCCCTGATGTCTATGGTACACGACTTACAGAAGAGGTCTACTGAGAAAGAGACTACTTTCCGGTCGGAAATTGAGCAGTTAGTTTCTTCGCGTTTAGCCCCGAAGAAGCTAAATATTAAGGACCTTCCTGTGTACTCCGACGTTAACCCGTGCAGGTATGCGGAGCACATGCCTATGTTAGCAGGCAATATTTTCCTCTTGGAGAAACTGGGTACCATACCAGTAGAGGAAGTTGAGTTCTGGCCCAGCAGAGCGTCCTACATGGATTGTTATGTCCGGCTCAGAACTGAACCGGTATCGAAAGAAAAGATGGAGCCCAAGGAAGTAATTTTCCTTGAGCTCGCTAAGGCACAAGTGATGCTTACATCGAAATTAAAAGAGAGGGCATTCACTAGCTCAAAGGTGCCGGCCTTAAGCAAGAAACATCCATCGTTTATTGCTGACCCTCAACGGGCTTTTCCCTTTATGGATAAAGGGTTTAAAGCAGCCCTGAAGGCCGTAAGGGCAGGAAAACCCTGTCCCACGCTAGAAGAAAGAAAGCCTTTCTCCCTTGCTTTCCCTTCAGATGACAAAGACTGGAAGGACGTTCATGTTACCTTCTCAGTCGGGAAGCTGGAGGCCGATATCGCTGGACGTCAGTTCAACGAGGACCTCACAAAGCTGTCAGAGTTTCTCCTGAAGAGAGAACACGAGACTAAGGAACGCTTGGCGGCGTCCATGTCTCTACAAACAGGCCTAGAAATGATGGCTAGCATTCCTGATACCCCACTTGGCTACAGTGACTAAAGACCTATACAACTTTATCAGAGCCAGGACGGCCTGTAGGGAGTTCGTGTTTGCTTCCGCTTCTGTAAAACACGAACCTAGGAAGCTGATAGCTTCTAATATCTGGCGAAAAGACCTCTTTCCTAGTGATGTGGTCAAGGAGGTCGTAGATAAGGCTGCTTCGGAGAATAGGAATCTCCTCTCCAAATGGGGCTTGTCCTCCAAGAGAAAATCTTCCGCTGATGGGGGTCCTCAGCCGAAGAACATGTCAAAGTGGCCTCGTTTGCCCTCTCGGCCAAGACAGCAACAGCTTCCCATGGCCACGGTGTCCTAGACGGTGGTACAACCCACCACCACCTTTCAACTGGTGCCCCAAACACTGGTGTCTCAGTCACCAGTCTTCACCCCAGCTTATGAAAGGCAGTCGGCTTCTTCTAAGCCAAAGTCTCGAGGATCCTTTCGGGGCTCCTCTAGACGCCCCTTCAGACGAAGAGGCAACAAAAGTGGTCGTGGCCAAGGAGGAAAATCCTCCAACCAGCCCTCAAAATGAGATGCTGCCGGTAGGAGGGAGACTTCTACACTTTCAGGATCGGTGGACCTTCGATCCTTGGGCCCACAGCCTTATCAAGATGGGACTGGGGTGGGGTTGGAACTCAACTCCACCAAGCTTTCCTCAATTCTTCCAACCATCAACCCCAGTTCTGGAAGAATACACTTCAAGAACTACTGGACAAGAGAGTCTTAAGGAAAGCAAAGTCCATCAAATTCCAAGGAAGGCTATTCTGTGTTCCGAAGAAGGATTCGGAAAAGCTCAGAGTCATTCTGGACTTATCACCACTCAACAAGTTCATTGTGAACTACAAGTTCAGAATGCTGACGCTTCAGCACATAAGGACCTTTCTACCCTAAAGGGCATACACAGTCTCCATAGACATGACGGCCGCATACTGGCATGTACCAATCAACCGTCAGGTTTCCCCCTACCTAGGGTTCAAGCTCCAGAAAAGAAAATACGTTTTCAGACCCATGCCCTTCGGTCTGAACATTGCACCGAGAATATTCACAAAGCTTGCAAATGCAGTTATTCGACAACTACGCCTCAAAGGTGTTCAGGTGATGGCCTACCTGGACGACTGGCTGGTGTGGGCAGCATCCAAGGAAGAATGCGTGCAAGCCTCCAGAAAAGTGATCCAATTCCTAGAGTACCTAGGATTCAAGATAAACCTGAAGAAGTCTCGGCTGTCTCCGGCTCAAAAGTTCCAGTGGCTGGGAATTCACTGGGACTTACAGTCACATTGCTTCTCCTTGCCAAAAGCAAAGAGAAAGGAGATAGCAAGGGCTGTCAAAAGTCTTCTTCAATCCCGAAGGATATCAAGAAGACAACAGGAGAGAGTGTTGGGGTCTCTCCAGTTTGCGTCTTTGACGGACCCACTTTTGAGAGCACAATTAAAAGATGCATCAGGAATGTGGAGAAAATACGCTTACAACGATTGAAGAGATCTACAAAGATCATTACCAAATCATCTGCGATCGATTCTCAAGCCATGGTCGGAAGCGAAGAACTTAAGAAGAAAAGTATCCTTGCAACCACCTCCTCCTGCAGTCACCGTCCACACGGATGCTTCAAAGGAAGGATGGGGGGGTCATTCTCATCATCGGAAAGTGCAAGGAACTTGGTCTCCCCTCTTCAAAACTTTCCACATCAACTATCTGGAAGCCATGGCAGTGTTTCTTTCCCTGAAGAAACTGAAACTTCGCCGCTCAATCCACGTTCGTCTGGTCCTAGACAGCGAAGTGGTTATGAGATGCATAAGTCGACAAGGTTCGAGATCGCCTCAGTTAAATCAGGTGATAATAGCCATCTTTCATCTGTCCAAGAAGATGAAATGGCACTTATCAGCAGTCCACCTTGAAGGATTCCGCAATGTGACGGCGGACGCTCTATCCAGGTTCAACCCGATAGAGTCCGAATGGTCCCTAGACGCAGGATCATTCTCCTTCATATTGAACAAAGTCCCAGGATTGCAGGTAGATCTCTTCGCAACGAGGGACAACAAGAAGTTGGCCCGGTACGTAGCCCCGTACGAGGATCCTCTAGCGGAAGCAACGGACGCGATGTCCCTAGATTGGAACAGATGGTCCAGGATTTACCTGTTCCCACCAACCAACCTATTGTTGAAAGCCCTCGACAAATTGAGATCCTTTCGGGGGAGGGCAGCGATAGTGGCCCACAAGTGGCCAGGCAGTGTCTGGTTTCCATTGATAACAGAACTACGCCTGAAGCTGATCCCGTTGCCGGAACCAGTTCTGACTCAGCTAGTACAGAATTCGACTGTCTACGCTTCATCAGAAAAAACCCAGAACCTTCATCTCATGATTTTCTCACCTTAGCAGTCAGGAAAAGGTTTGGGATTTCTGCAGACAGTATTAATTTCTTAGAAGAATACAAGTCAAAATCAACAAGAAGACAAAATAAATCTTCCTGGAAGAAATGGGTGGCCTTTGTTAAGGCGAAGAAACCTAAAGAGATTTCTACGGATTTCTGCTTGTCCTTTTTCATCCATCTTAACGGACAAGGATTAGCGGCTAATACAATCACGATGTGTAAATCTGCCTTAGCTAGACCGATTCTATATGCCTTCCAAGTGGATTTTTCCAGCGAAATCTTCAACAAGATTCTGAAAGCCTGCGCAAAACTTCGGCCTGCAGCCCCTCCAAAGCCTATTTCATGGTCTTTGGATAAGGTTCTTCATCTGGCATCGACCTTGAACAATGAAGATTGCTCGCTGAAAGACTTGACTCAGAAAGTGATATTTTTATTTGCACTAGCCTCAGGAGCCAGAGTTAGCGAAATAGTGGCCCTCTCGAGGGATGATGGCCACATTCAGTTTACACCGAATGGAGAACTGAATCTCTTTCCGGATCCGACGTTTCTCGCCAAGAATGAGCTACCCACTAAGAGATGGGGTCCCTGGAGAATCTGCCCTCTGAAGGAAGAAGCATCCCTCTGCCCAGTGGAATGCCTAAAGGTCTATCTTCGTAGAACTTCAGACTTTAAGGGAGGTCAGCTTTTTAGGGGAGAAACTTCTGGTTCGACGTTATCTTTGAAACAGATAAGGGCGAAAATCACTTACTTTATTCGCAGAGCGGATCCTGATAGTACACCCGCAGGTCGTGATCCGAGAAAGGTTGCCTCGTCTCTAAACTTCTTTCAGACTATGTCGTTTGATAACTTGCGTGCTTATACTGGTTGGAATTCTTCCAGAATATTTTTTAGGCACTATGCGAAGCAATTACAAGAAATCAAATTTCATGTGATGGCTGCAGGCAGTGTAATAAAGCCTGCAGCTTGATTACTGCGAAGGACAGTGCACTAATTGGGACTGTTAGTGAAGGGTGTGCATGATAGACTTAGGTATATCATGATATTTCTGTGTTGTTTTGGACATTATAAACTGTCTTCCATAGTTAAGTGACCTTAAGCATAATATTTTGACATGAGTGCCAGCATGTTTATGCATAATGTCTTTTAGTAATAACATATATATTGAAATTTCCTAATTTCATGGAGTGGCAATGTTTCTCTTTCAGATGAAACTTAATTATTTTGTTATTACTGTTATGCTTGTTATGTCTATGTCTAGCATAAATATATTATTTAATCATAACTTCTGTGTTTCTTGTAAATAAACTATAGAAGGAATCTTTGCGTCTCTTTCGCCTTAAGATTATTAGATTATATTCAGAGTATCCTTGATCCTCTTATGGACCTTGTGGGACAAAGTCTCCCTTACCATGCAAACAGGTAAGTTTGGTTGTGCTATGTTTGTTTACTGTATTATGATTCCTATGTGAACATAAACTCGTCTGCCTGATCCAGACCTGGGAGGTACAGTACTCTATTCAGCGCTTTAGTACAAACTAGGCTTTACGTATATACGACATGATATACTTTCTACTTGCTTATTGTTCCTTGAACTCCCAATCTCGGGTTTTTTCCTAGAGTCTATACAGACTTTTCCCTGTAGGGGGCAGGAAGAGCTGGCATATGGTATGCTCAGTTGGTTGATGTATTACAGTAACATCAAGTGTCTTTGGTCTTTATGACCGACTAGGAAATAGTCAATTCGAGATAACGGCACTATTAAATCCACAGATACATTAATGCTCTGGTAAACTTCCATCAGCACGACAGGGCCTAAGCCCAAAAACCGGATTTTGAGCGAAGCGAAAAATCTATTTTTGTTTAAAGAGCTATGTCGTCCTGATGGACCCACCCTCCTTTGGTAAAAGGATGTTAAATCCCTCCCTTTGGTACTGTATCTGTAATACTTACAAAGCTACGGAGAATGGTTTGGTGAAGCCATGCGGTGGCGATTGGCCAAACTATTTACAGTACATTAGGAGAGTCGAGTTGTTTACCTCTTTAACGACTCTCCTATTTTTCTTGCCGCTTTCCCTCTCGAAGTGTAAAGCTATTCGGGGTGTAAATAGCTATGAGATATGTCAAGATACGTCCTTACGCGATATCCCTAGGAGAAATTTAAGGGATACTCGCTCCAGGAGTTAGAATTCTGGGTACCTTCGGTAAATTCTCTGGGATATATTACTGTAGTCACATATAACTTAGGAAGCTACTAATGAAGGAACTTCCATCAGCACGATATGGCCTAAGCCCAAAAAAGAGTATTTCTTAATGTTAAAACTACATCTAAGGCTTCCTCACCGCCATAGATCGCACGTAGCCTAACTTTGAAATCTTCCCATGTAACTGCCTTTTGAAAAGAAACTCCCCTAAGATACACGCTTGCATCTCCTTTAGAAAAGTCTATAAAACTTTTACCTTCTTGCAATTGTACAAATGGGTCTGTGATATATTTTGCATTTAAGTGAGCGTCAACTGATGAAATCCAAGACTCAACATTCTGAGGTAAGAACCCATTGACCCGACCTTGAATGGAAGGATAGCCGATCTGGCACTCACTAGGGTTAGTACGGGAGCGGATTTACTAGATCCGGGGGTGGGGATACTCGGTCAGGGATTTACAGGAGGTGTCATGTTTACTTTAACTTTTTTTCTATCTCTTCGATTCCTTGCGATCCTATCAAAATCTCTATATGAATACAGATGTCCACGGCATAAACGCATAAGCACTATATAATAAAGATATGTTGCAGATTATAACACAATCCCCCAAAACAATGAAACTAAGACATAGATATTTCCCGAAAATTTCTGAAAGAAAACGGATTTTGAGCATAGCAAAAAAATCTATTTTTGGGTGAGGTAGCCATGTCGTCCTGATGGAAGTTCCTTCATAGGTAGCTTCCTAGGTATATTTGACTACAGTGATATATCCCAGAGAATTTACCAAAGGTATCCAGAATTCTAACTCCTGGAGCGAAGATCCCTTAAAATTTTACGAAGGGATAATATCAGAGGATGTATTCTTGACACGTCTCAAGCATATCTACACCCCCAACAGAGCTTTCACTACGAGGGGAAAGAGAGGCAAGAATAAGGTGAGTCGTTTCAGAGACATCGCTCTCGACGAGTCACTACTGCTCTGCAAATAGTGCGCCTGACCGCCACCGCGAGGCGCCACCGTCATTCTTTGTAGCTTTGTAGGTGTTGCAGATACAGTACTATAGGGAGGGATTCATTATCCTTTTGTCCCAAAAGAGGGTGTGTTCATCAGGACGATATGGCTACCTCACCCAAAAATAAATTTTTCGCTACGCTCAAAATCCGTTTTTTTGGGCTCAGGCCATGTTGTCATGATGGAAGTGTACCAGAGCATTAATGTTTCTGTGGATTTCCAATAGTGCCGTTCATCTCGAGCTAAATCTTTCCTCTTCGGTCTTTAGACCTAGAGACACTTGATGTTACCGTTATACATCAATCAGCTGATCATGTAATATGTCAGTGCTTCCTGCCTCCTACAGGGAAGAGTCTGGGTAGACTCGAGGAAAAAACCCGAGGATTGTGAGTTCAGGGAACAATCTAGCAAACAGTTTGTATATTAGTGTCAACATATACGTAAAGCATAGTCTGTACTAGGATGAGATTGGTTTGGGCAGATTACTGTACCTCCCGGGTCTGTCGTGAAGAGACGGACAGGTTTATATATGTGTAGGAACATCTTAAACAGCAAAATGAACAGTCTAGTACAACAAGATCTTACCCGTTTGCCTGGAACACCATGAATCTTAGTTCTGGTATTGACTTAAATATCAAAAGAGTCAAGGATGATCTGACTTATACATTTAAAGAAATATTTGGGGCGAAAGAGATGCAAATATTCATTCTATTGTTTATTACAAAATAGAAATCATGGTTGTAAACAATTACAACGTATGCTGAATAATTCTGCATACAAGCATAAACACTAATAACAGGATAAAAAGGGTTTGCCTGAAAGGGAAAACATTAGCCACTCAAGGGAAATATGAAGTTTCGCTATACAATCTGTTGTTACTAGAAACACTGTGCATATAAGAATGCCTGGCACTTGTGTCAGTTTATTATGCTTAATGTCACCTGTGTAAGGAGAACAGTCTATAGTGTTATCACTTAAACACAAAATTCATAACGATATGTCTTACGAGTCTATCGTGTACACCCTTCACTATAAGTCCCTAATAGTGCACTGTTCTTCGCAGTAATCAAGCAGCGGGTTTTATCACACTGCCTGCCACCACCACATGAAATTTAATTTCTTGTAATTGCTTCGCGTAGTGCTTGAAGAAGACCCTCGAGGACTTCCATCCAGTATAAGCACGAAGACTTTCAAACGACATCGATTGGAAGAAATTCAAAGACGAGGCAACCTTCCTCGGATCATGACCTGCGGGTGTACTGTCTGGATCCGCTCTGCGAATGAAGTAGGTGATTTTCGCCCTAATCTGTTTCAAGGATAACGTTGAACCGGAAGTCTCTCCCCTGAAAAGCTGACCTCCCTTAAAGTCTGAAGTTCTACGAAGATAGACCTTTAGGCATTCCACTGGGCAGAGGGATCCTTCTTCCTTCAGAGGACAGATTCTCCAGGGACCCCACCTTTTAGTGGGCAGCTCGTTCTGGGCGAGAAACATCGGGTCCGGAAAGAGGTTCAGTTCTCCATTGTCTGTGAACTGAATGTGGCCATCATCCCTCGAGAGGGCCACTATTTCGCTAACTCTGCCTCCCGAGGCTAGTGCAAATAAGAATATCACCTTCTGAGTCAAGTCTTTCAGCGAGCAATCCTCATTATTCAGGGTTGATGCTAAATGAAGAACTTTGTCCAAAGACCATGAAATGGGCTTAGGAGGAACTGCGGGCCGAAGTTTTGCGCAGGCTTTAGGGATCTTGTTGAAGATTTCGTTGGAAAAGTCTACCTAGAAGGCATAAAATATTGGTCAGGCCAGGGCGGATTTACATGTAGTAATCGTATTGGCTGCTAAACCTTGTTCATGAAGATGGATGAAGAATGACAAACAGAAGTCCGTAGAAATCTCTTTAGGTTTCTTCGCCTTGACAAAGGCCACCCACTTCTTCCAGGAAGACTCATATTGTCTTCTTGTTGACTTTGACTTATATTCTTCTAGGAAGTTGATACTGTCCCTAGAAATCCCGAACCGTTTCTTGACCGCTAAGGCGAGAAAATCATGAGATGAAGGTTCTGGGTTTTCACTGATGAAGCTGAGACAGTCAATTTCTGTACTTGCTGAGTCAGAACTAGGTCCGACAACGGGATCAGTTTCAGGCGTAGTTCCCAACGCTGTTGGGCCACTTGTGGGCCACTATTGCTGCCGTCCCCCGAAATGATCTCGGTTTGTCGAGGACCTTCAGCAGAAGGTTGGTTGGAGGGAATAGGTAGATCTTGGACCATATGTTCCAATCTATGGACATTGCATCCATTGCTTCCGCTAGAGGATCCTCGTACGGGGCTACATACCAGGGTAGCTTCTAGTTGTCGCTCGTTGCAAAGAGGTCTATCTGCAGTCCTGGGACTTTGCGTAAGATGAAGGAGAACGATCTTGCGTCTAGGGACCCTTCTGACTCTATTGGTTTGGTTCTGGATAGAGCGTCCGCTGTCACATTGCGGAACCCTTGAAGGTGGACTGCTGACAAGTGCCATCTCTTCTTCTCCGCTAGGCGGAGGATGGCTAGTAGTACTTGATTTATGTGAGGCGATCTCGAGCCCTGTCGATTTAGGCATCTCATTATGACTTCGCTGTCTAGAACCAGACGGATGTGGATTGAGCAGCGGAGTTTCAGTTTCTTTAGGGAAAGAAAAACTGCCATGGCTTCCAAGAAGTTGATGTGGAAGGTTTTGAAGAGGGGAGACCAGGTTCCTTGGACTTTCCGATGGTGAGAGTGACCTCCCCACCCGTCTTTCGAGGCATCTGTGTGAACGGTGACTGACGGTGGAGGTGGTTGTAAGGGAACCTTGTTCTTTAGGTTCTTGGCCTCCGACCATGGCTTGAGTAGGGATCACAGACGATTTGGTGTCGGTCTTTGTAGATCTCTTCGAGCGTTTGATGCGTATTTTCTCCAGACTCCTCATGCATCTTTTAATTGTGCTCTCAATACTGGATCTGTCACTGAGGCAAACTGGAGAGACCCCAACACTCTCTCCTGTTGCCTTCTTGATATCCTTGCGGATCGAAGAAGGCTTCTGACAGATCCTGCTATCTCTTTCCGTTTCTTTGATGGAATGGAAAGGCAGTGTGACTGCAAGTTCCAGTGGACGCTCAGCCACTAAAACTTCTGAGCTGGAGACAGTCGGGATTTTCCCGATTAATCTTGAATCCCAAGTGTTCCAGGAACTGGATCACTTCCATGGAGGCTTGCCTGCATTCTTCTTCGGATGCTGCCCATACCAGCCAGTCGTCCAGGTAGGCTACCACCTGGATTCCTTTTAGGCGTAGTTGATGAATGACTGCATTCGCAAGCTTGGTGAATACCCTTGGAGCTATGTTTAGTCCGAAGGGCATGGCTCTGAAGACATACTTTCTTCTTCGTAGTTTGAATCCCAGGTAAGGGGAAACTTGACGGCTGATCGGAACGTCCCAGTACGCATCCGTCATGTCTATGGAGACTGTGTATGCCCTTTTGGGAAACAGGGTGCTGATGTGTTGAAGCATCAGCATTTTGAACTTGTAGTTCACTATGAACTTGTTGAGTGGTGACAAATCCAGAATTACTCTGAGCTTTTCCGAGTACTTCTTCGGAACACAAAATAGCGTTCCTTGGAATCTGACGGACTTCGCCTTCCATATAACTCTTTTGTTCTAGAGTTCCTGAACATATTCTTCCAATATGGGGGTTGAGAGTTGGAAGAATTGAGGGAAGGTTGGTAGAGTTGAGCTCCAACTCCACCCTAGTTTGTTCTTGATTAGGCTGTGGGCCCAGGGATCGAAGGTCCAACGATCCCGGAAGTAGAAGAGTCTCCCTCCTACCGGTAGCATCTCACTTTGAGTGCTGGGAGGAGGATTTACCTCCTTGGCCACGTCCACCCATTGCCCCTACCTCTGAAGGGGTGTCTGGAGGAGCCTCGAAAGGATTCTCGAGACTTCGGCCGAAAGGTCGTAGACTGCCTTTCAAACACTGGGGTGAACACTGGTGACTGAGTCGCCAGTGTTTGGGGCACCAGTTGGAAGGTAGTGGGTGATTGTGCTACCGTTTGGGGCACCATGGCCACGGAAAGCTGCTGTTGTTGCTTAGGCCGAGAGGGCACTTTAGGTCGTTTTGATCTATTCTTCGGCCGGGGACCCTCGTCAGCTGAAGATTTCCTTTTGGAGGACAAGCCCCACTTGAAAAGGAGGTTCCTATTTTCAGTGGCGGCTTTGTCCACGACCTCTTAGACCACTTCACTTGGGAAGAGGTCTTTTCCCAGATGTATGAAGCTATCAGCTTCCTGGGTTCGTGCCTCACTGCAGCCGAGGCGAACACGAACTCTCTGCAAGCCCTTCTGGCTTTAATAAAGTTGTACAGGTCTTTAGTCACTGTCGCCAGATGGGCTTTGGCGAAGACCATGTACATGTATCTAGGATGCTTGCCATTGTCTCCAGGCCAGTCTGTAGAGACAAGGAAGCGGATAAGCGTTCTTTTGTCTCGTGTTCCCTACGCAAGAAAAAGTCCGACAACTTGGGCAGGTCTTCGCCCAACTGTCATCCGGCAATATCTGCCTCCAGCTTCCAAACTGTGAAGGTGTTGTGAACATCCTTCCAGTCAGCATCGTCTGATGGGAAGGCAAGGGAGAAGGGTCTACACTCTTCCAGTGTAGGGCACGGTTTCCCTGCCTCAACTGCCTTTAAGGCTGCCTTGAGCCCTTTGTCCATAAAGAGAAAGGAACGTTTAGGATCAGCAATGAATGACGGGTGCTTCTTGCTGAGAGCCGTCACCTTAGAGCTAGTATAGGCCCTCTCTTTTAAGGTGGTGGTATATAAGGCCTGAGCCTTAGAGAGTTCAAGGACAATCGTTCCCTTCGGCTCTGTCTCCTCTTTGGATGCGGGTTCCGTCCTGAGACGGACTTAGCAATCCAGGTAGGCCCCTTTGCTGGGCCAGAACTCAATTTCCTGTACTGGGATAGTACCCAGTTTATCCGAGAGGAAGATCTTCCCGCCCGACATGGGCATGTGCTCTGCGTACCTCCAAGGGTTAACGTCAGAGAAGGCAGGGAGATCCTTAACGATTAGCTTCTTCGGAGCCAAACGTGCCGCAACCAGTTGATGCATTTCGGTCCGAAAAAAGGCCTCCTTCTCGGTCGATTTCTGTTGCATGTCCTGCACCATGGACAACAACGAGTGCAAAGTACTCGTGATCGAATCCAGTTGGGGCGCAGGGGAGGAAGTAGAAGGCACCGGCTCATTCCCTGTGGCCGATGACACCGAAATTGTATCGGCTTTCTCAGTTTGTGGTTCAGGTGGAACTTCATCCGCCTGATCCAACTCCTCCACTAGGAGATTGTTTTCGGTCTCCTCTGAGACAACTGACATGTTGTCTTCTATTTGGATGTTCTCTAAAGCATCCAAGACGTCAGATTTTACCGGAATCTCAGGTTGAGCCTGGGGAATAACTGCATCCGAAGATGCCCTAGGAAAAAGACAAGCCCTCATCCTTTCGTTAGGAAGGTATGGGCCAGAAGTATTCTTCTGTAAACCCCTGACCCATTTACGCAGCTTCTCCCTTTCTGCGTCCCTTGACTCAGTGGACTTTTGGTCATCAAAAGCCTCTTTTTTCAGGTTGTCACAAACTGTACATACCTGCGGGTCCCAATACTTGAGAGCCCCCTTGGTGACTGCGCAGTGAGCATGGACCCTGCACATGTCATGGCCACAGAAGTTCTTACTGCGGACCTTGCAAAAAATATTCCCGCACTCGGGAGGCTCCTCCTGTAAAGAAAGGGAAAGTGTATCAGTATTCGGTGAAATTCTCAAATTTCAACATACATATAACATGTTATATTAGCTTGGATAGGATAAGCTATAAGTAGGAAAGAGACCTACATGTGTTTCCTGTCCAGCCAATTGCTATGACCTCCTCCAATTTTGAAAGCTGAATTCTTAAGAATTTTTAGGGGAAAATGATATCCTATGATATAAGTGTATCTTAACACAATCTTCCAGTTTCAATAATGGGGATTAAGGGCAAGAATGGATCATAACCATTAAAGGAAGAGAGAATCACTCTCTTATATGTGATGGTCTTACAATAGGCTGCCCATGAAGCACCTTGTAGGTTGGAAAAAACTTGGACTACAGCACTGACTGTTTGGTAACAAGTTGCCAGAATTGTCAGGCCTGCCGGCACATGCCGGCCTATTCTGGGCTATTGAAGGCAATTATTGTCTTCATAACATTGAGTGATAGGCTGCCGGCAACGGCTCTGCCGGCGGCGGCGGCTCTGCCGGCCGGCAACGGCCGCTCTGCCGACCGGCAACAGCTCTGCCGGCCGGCAACGGCCCCGCCGGCCGGCAACGGCTCTGCCAGCGGTCTCTTCCGGCGGCGGTGGCGGCAGCTCTGCCCGCGGTCTCTGGCGGCGGTTCTGCCAGCGGTCTCTGGCGGCGGTTCTGCCAGCTGGCAGTGGTAATGCCGGCCGGCGGCGGCTCTGCCGGCCGCAGCCGACGATCCTTCCATCAAGGGGACCCAAGGCAGTCGGCGGCAGGGGATGTAATGTCCAAAGGCACTACTTAACCTAAAGGATTCTGGTCTCATAAAGTAACCTCAGGCAGGGGAAGTCATTTCCCCAGGTTGGGTTAGTCAAGGGAGAGGATGTCCGTAGGACACCAACTTGCAGGAGAACAGAATCTCGTACCAGAGACCTTAGGCAATGAAGAAATCCTTTCTTCGGTCTAGGGTCTACCAGCACAGGACTGTCTGCTAGGCCAGGGAAGGGGGAATTGTCATACAAAACTCCCAAGTATGGCCAAGGAAGGTCTAGCCTCCTGAAAGAGCAGCTTAACTTAACCTGGGAAATCATTTCACCAAGACTGGGAGATGCCTAACACAGACTGATACTCTGATGTCCCGTCCTAAACTCAAAACCGACTCAGTGGTTAGGAGAAAGAAAACGGAACGTCTCAGTAAAACTTTGCCAGAACTCGGTTCACAGCAAAGAAAACTGAGAATAGCCTAGGCTAATTAGAGGGAAGGGGATTGCTCTTAAATCTCCTAGGAGATTGGTATCAACTTTAAAGGTGTAGGTGGTGTCAGTCTCCCCTTAAAAGGCAATACAAGAGCAATGGGGACATGTATGAAAGTATACTAAAGCACCTAGGCTAGTAGCCTAGAAGCATTGAGAATCGATCACCAAAACTCTCTGTATACTATCTTGGAAGAGGAAAGCATAATCAAGTAATATCATAAAAGTGTAAAATATTGCCTGTGCTTCAATAAAACTTTACCAGGAAGGTTATATCATGCATGAAGTGTGAGGGTGCCTAGGTTAGGAAGCCTAGCACTCGTGAGGTTCGATCATAATAGCCATATTCACGACAACAAAGACATAATATAAGAATCCCTAGCTAAATATCTAAATAGCTAAAGTTATTAAAGCGTATAAATGCCGGGAAAGGGTTGTTCTGGCTAACTAAATGAACAGAAGAACGACCGCGTTACTGACACCATCCGGCTGGCAACAGCTCTTGTTACGTTAATTACGATCTCAATCGAAAAGCAAAACTGGCAAGAGCTTACATTTACACAAGATAAAGATATTACTTAACTTTCCAGAAGCTGATGAGGCTGGGGAAGACATCATAGCGTCCAAAATACTCCAAAATAGCACGAGAGAACTGGGAAAACACCGGTCTAGCGAAGCTACAAGAGAAAGAATGACGGTGGCGCCTCGCGGTGGCGGACAGGCGCACTATTTGCAGAGCAGTAGTGACTCGTCGAGAGCGATGTCTCTGGAACGACTCACCTTATTCTTGCCTCTCTTTCCCCTCGTAGTGAAAGCTCTATTGGGGGTGTAGATGGCCATGAGACATGTCAAGAATACGTCCTCTGATATTACGCGATATCCCTTCGTAAAATTTTAAGGGATATTCGCTCCAGGAGTTAGAATTCTGGATACCTATGGTAAATTCTCTGGGATATATCACTGTAGTCAAATATACCTAGGAAGCTACCTATGAAGGAACTTCCATCACGACGACATGGCCTGAGCCCAAAAATAACACTGATATTCAAACTGATACTGACAAAGATAAGGAAGAGAAGACTCCAGATGAGGTGAAACTTTTGGGCCTTCAATGGAATCGAATAAAAGATCATTTGTTAACAAAACCACTAAAACTAGATTGTAAAGCCACTACAAAGAGACTTATTTTGAAATCGATAGCATCACATTATGACATATTTGGGTCAACTATGCCATTAATGAATAGGGCTAGATAATTCCTTCATGATCTACAGTGTAATTCTAATCTAGACTGGGATCATAGGTTGTCTGAGGAATTACTTCATGAGTGGAAGAAAATATGTAAACAGGTGAATACCAGTCCTAATGTCAGTTTTGCAAGATTTGTTGGCAGAAGAGAAGAGTCTTATAATCTAATTGTGTTTGTCGACAGCAGCAAATCCATTTATGGATCAGTAATGTATATCCAGAACTCTCTGATGAGGAACTATACTCACAGGCAAGAAGAAGCATTATCCGTGAGGATCAAAGGATCAATTTTCCGGACATATTTGAATATTTTGAAAGCTGTAATAAGGCAGCCTATAAAATTCCCAACCTTGTTAGTCAGTTAAATATTTATCTTGAGAGCCAGGGCATCTTGCGGGTAAAGAGTAAATTTTCAAGATTCAAGGATGATGAGACCTTGCGTTTCCCAATTCTTTTGGCTAAAAGTAGTAGGCTGACTAGACTGATAATTTTAGACCTTCATAAATTGCACCTTCATGCTGGATGCTACAGACTTTTGACTGAATTAAGGAAACAATTCTGGGTACCCTGTTATTTTTCTGTTGTGAAGAAGGTTCTCAAAGACTGTATTCCTTGCAGAAAAATTAACCAATGTACAATAAAGTTAAATCAGTCTCCATACAAAGAATTCAGGCTAAATCCTCCAAACATCCCATTCCGGTCCATATTTCTTGATCATTAGGGACATTATTTTGTGAAATATAATGGAAGGAAAATCAAAATCTGGATTCTATGCATTACAGGTTTTGGACTCGAGCCATAAATTTAAAGATTTGTTTCAATCTTGGCACTAAGGAATTTTTGAGGGCTTTGCAGCTTCATTCCTTTGAATACGGTATACCTCAATCTTGCATTTCAGATCATGGATCTTCATTTGTTGCTGGTGCAAACATAATCAAGGACCTCCTAAGAGGCTCTGAAATACAAACTTATTTTGAAGAACATGGTGTGAAGTCTTTCACATTTGATCATTATGCAAAAGGATGCCATCCTTTAGGTGGACTAGTGGAAATTTGTGTCAAAATGGTAAGGCAGTTGCTGAGGTGTTCCATCAAGAATTATGTTCTCGATCACCGAGACTTTGAATTCATGGTTTCACAGATAATTCATATGATTAACAGACGTCCCATTGCCTTCCACGAGGCTCTTCGTGACAAAGGCAGTGAAACTACTGTATACCAGATCCGATTACGCAAGAGAAGCTTATTCACGGGTTTGAGCTTATGTCTGTAAATCTCATTCCCGAGTTGAATCCTGGATCAGATAAGGATCCTGACTGGTCGACAAATGTTGATGCCGTGAATAAGGCTCAAGAAAGCTATGCGAAACTCAATAGGATAAGAAATACCCTTAATGAAACTTATCATTCAGAATTTTTGAATACTTTGATGAAACAGGCCGTAAATAATAAGAGTAGGTATAAACCTGTTACTCATCACAGACTTAATAAGGGTGACATTGTCTTAGTGAAAGAAGAAAACATTAAACCTATCAATTTTCCTATGGCTGTTGTCAAGGATGTAACAATCAATATAAATGGAGAAGTCACAGATGTTATTCTTATGAAAGGAAACACTAGGGAAAATATAAAACGCCATGTGACTTCTCTAATTAAAATTTTGAGTCGAAAGGAGATGTCTTCCAATGCTGAAGAGCAAATTAGTCGGGACCTAATTCTGAACTCTGGTCCAAGTGTAGAAACAGGAAATGAATCCAAAATAAGAAGGAAAGCTTCAAAGGTGAGTGAGGAGAAAACTCGTAAGATTCTGTCTGATAGTTGAATCTAGCGAGTTTTTGTATATGAATTTGTATATATATAGTGCATATGATATTATGTTCTTTATAGAATACATGTGGTGATGGGTATGAATTCAGCTAAACTCTAACATTTAGTTCAGTATTTCCAGAAGTAATTTGAAAATACTGAACCCCCCTTCTGGAGTGAAGAAAAAATAACAGATTTTGAGCGAAGCGAAAAATCTATTTTTGGGTGAGATAGCCATGACGTCCTGATGGAAGGTTCCTTCAGTAGCTTCCTAGGGTATATTTAACTACAGTGGATATTCCCAGAGAATTAAACTAAAGGTTATCACAGAATTCTAACTTCTGGTGCGAGTACCCTAAAGGTTTCCCTCTAGGATATCGTATATCAACAGGGGACGCATGTATTAACACGCCACATAGCTATCTACACCCCATATAGAGTTAACACTTCGATATGGAAAGGTGGCTGAGTAACTGAGGAGCCGTTCCACAGTTACTCTCATCCGTGGCTGCTTTTGGTACTCGAGACGTAAACAAACGGGCGCCATTGCTAAATGATGTCACGTCCGTCCTCATCCTGAGCTCAGCTTCTGCTAATCTCCATGATACAGCAGGTCAGGGAGGGGCCTAAAAGGCTGAACTAGAATAGACGGGAGGGTCCATCAGGACGTCATGGCTATATCACCCAAAAATAGATTTTTCGCTTCGCTCAAAATCCGTTTTTTGGGCTCAAGCCATGACGTCCTGATGGAAGTGTACCAGAGAATTAATGTATCGTGGAATTTTTCCCCTTTTTAATCCAAGTGTCAAGGGCTTCGAACAGTATTATAGAACATTTACTTACCAGAAATTCTATGATGAACTAGCTTCCTGCCCCCCTGGCAGGGAAGTCCTGGTGGACAATAGGAACATCTCGAAGCGATCATTGAAGAGCTACTCACCCTGCGGAGAGTTCACGCTGGACTCGGAGACAACACGAAGGTTAATATTCGGGTAGGAATATTATCAAGCATAGGTAAGTAAATAACATTTACTACTCCCCCTGGAGGAGAGATCGATCTGGTCTCGGAGACAGGACAAAGGTTAATATTCGAATAGGAATATTATCAAGGCATGAGTGAGCATATAACATAATTACTTATTGTAATGTTGTACTTTGGTAGGAAGTTCTATTAACCATAATAATTACCTGGAACATAGATGAACAATCGTTAGTAATTATTTCTCAGCTGATCCCATCTGATGTCGTCAATGTGGGCTTGATGGTTAATAAGACATTGGTATTCTAAAAAATACATTTACTGTATAAAAGATTACATTGTACTGTTTACTCTGTGACAGCTAACTCCCAAGTGTGTATGGAGCGTCTTACACAATCTGCCAAACCAAAACATTGCCAAACAAAAGAGCATCGCTCTGAAAAGACTTAAATCCTACTCCAGTACAAATCATTACTCTTATGTATAAAGCATAACATGTCTTATTCATGCAATATGATGCAATGTTGTGCAATACCTGCAACACTTGAAATGATATAGTACATTATTACAATAATACATAACAGTCTTCTCCCCCTTAACTTGACATTGTAAAAATCTTCATAAATCTAATCTCTCAGGGGACTTTCCTCTGTTAATCCTATTAGGAAGCACTTTAACCTCATCTTGTACTGGTACATGAATTGGTTCTGAATCTACATTGGATGTTGGACCATCTTGATTAATATTTGACTTATTTGATCTAACTACTTCTTTAAGTTTCTCATCTCTAACATTCACATGCTCTACTGTCTTTCTGTTTAACGGCTGTAATTGATCAACATGACGTTTTACAAAATTATCACCAACACGAACATCATAATGTAAATTTCCTATCTCTCTTACAATCTCTCCTGGTACCCACTTCTCTGGAGTGTTGTACGATCTTACCATGACATCAGACAAAGGTAAAAAATGTCTTACATTAGGAAGCTTTGCTACTTGTTTATACCCTTTATCTTCTAAATCACTTTGCAAACTTGGATACAACAAATCTAACTTACACCTTATCCTCCTCCCCATCAACAAATTTGAGGGTGCCACGCCTGTTGTGCTGTGCGGCGTTGTTCTATAAGACAACAAAAATTTTGACACATGCAAAAATATATTACCTGAATTCGCTTTTCTACACTTCATATTGTGTTTAAACGTTTGGACAAATCTTTCAGCCTCTCCATTAGTGGATGGATGATATGTAGCTGAAAATGTATGCTTTATACCATTGACATTACAAAATTCTTTAAACTCTTGTGAGGTAAACTGTGGACCATTAACTGTAACAATTCTTTCTGGAATACCATGCGTTGAAAAAATTTGCATTAACTCTTTTATTGTGGCGTAAGACGTTGTTGTCTTCATTGGGATCATTTCTGGCCACTTACTGTAAGCATCTACTACTATCAAAAACAAATAATTCAAAAAAGGACCTGCAAAATCTATATGCACTCTTTGCCATGGATACCTGGGTAACTCCCACGGGTGCATTCTAGCAAATTGAGGATTGTTCTGTTGCATAACACAATTCATACAATTCTTCATATAACATTCCACATCTTTATCTACACCTGGCCACCATACAAAAGTTCTCGCAATTGACTTTGATCTTACAATACCTTGGTGATCAGCATGTATTTCAGACAAAGCCTTATTTCTCAGTGAATTAGGAATAACTACCCTTGAACCTCTCATCACTATACCTTGTGTCACACTCAGTTCATACCATATATCCTTATACGGTTTACAATTTTCCTCCTTTCCACATAAGTCCCTACCTGTCATTAAACACTCCAAAACCTTACTAAGTACTGGGTCTTGCTTGGTACTGTGTGCTACATCTTTTGCAGTTATTGGTACATCATATACAGAAATTAACAGAACACTGTCATCATACTCTTCTGGAGCTTTGTCTATGGGTAATCTGGATAAAGCATCTGCATTACCCATATTTGATGTTGGACGGTATTCTATATCATAGTGGTACGCTGCTAACGTAACTGCCCAACGTTGTAGTCTTGCAGCCACCAACGTAGGTAAACTTGCTTTTGGACCCAATATTGCTAATAAAGGTTTATGATCTGTAACAAGTGTGAACTTTTTCCTACCATAAAGATACATATGGAATTTTTTAATTCCATAAACTAATGCTAAACCTTCCTTTTCTATTTGAGAGTAATTCCTTTCTGCCTTGTTCAATACTCTAGAAGTGAATGCAATTGGTTTTTCTGTTCCATCTGGCATTACATGAGATAATACTGCACCTAAACCTATGTTTGATGCATCACATACTAATTTAACTGTTAAATCCATTTGATGATGTACTAAGAATGTAGGTGATGTTATTTCCTGCTTGATTCTTTCAAAAGATTCCTGACACTCTTTTGTCCACTTCCATTCTACACCCTTATTCAACAGATTATACAATGGATGTGCAATTGTAGACAAATTCTGAATGAAATTCCCATAAAATGTTACTAAACCTAGAAATGATTGCAATTCCTTAACATTTTCTGGCACTTTTGTTGATTGTACAGCTTTAATCTTCTCTTTAGTTTTGTGAATACCCTTGCCATTTATTACAAAACCTAAGTATTCCACTGAATCAACTTCTAAAATACATTTGTTCTTATTTACTCTAATATTATGTTCCTTCAACTTCTTCAGAACTGTTCGCAATCTTTCTCTATGTTCTCTTGTGTCTTTACCCGCAATTAAAATATCATCTATAAAAATGAATACTCCTTGCATTCCTGAAAAAATCTTATCCATAGTTTGTTGCCATATAGCTGGACTACTTGCAACTCCATAAGGTAATCTCTTTGGCCTAAACAAACCTAAGGATGTATTTACTGTACATAATTCTTGTGAAGTTTCATCCATGGGAAGCTGTTGAAATGCTTGTCTTAAATCTAATTTAGAAAAAAACACTGCATCCTGACATAGTTGCAAACATGTCTTTCGGATTTGGTAAGGGATGTTGAGCTACTTGCAGTTGTGGATTTAACGTTACTTTGTAATCTCCACATAACCTAACCTGTCCACTTTCCTTCACAATAGGAACTAATAGTGTAGCCCAATCTGAATATGTAACCTTTTCCCAGGAACCTTCACTTTCTAATCTCCTGAGATCTGTTTCAACTGCACTTTTCAATGCATATGGTACTGGTCTCGGAACAAAAAATCTAGGAGAACTGTCAGGTTTCAAAACTAAAATTGCCTTTGCATTCTTTACTGTAGCTATTTTATCTTCAAATACGTCTTGAAACTCTGATATGATGTTATCCATAGATATTTCATTTTTGTTTTCATCTTGTCTACCTGCAACCTTCAAAATACTAGGCCAATCTAACTTCAAATACTGTAGCCAATCTAAACCTAGCAAAGTTTGTCCTTCACCTTCTACTACTGTTAATGGCATTCTCTCTAATTTCTGTTCTTTGTACTGTACTCCTACGTTCGAAGCACCTATTACCTGAATATCAAAACCATTATAACTTTTCAAAACTCTATTTGTACCTTCTAATAACAAATTAGGAATGCTTTTAGCCATTTTCTCAGACATAATTGATACATCGGCTGCTGTGTCAACTTGCATCAAAATTGGTTTACCATTTATGATTACTTCTACCATGATATGTTTCTTTGCACCTTTGTTGACTGAGTTTATGCGAAACGCAAAATCAGTTTCTGAACTAACCTGATTATCATGAACATTTTCCTCATTATTCTCTTGACCCATAGTATCAACTGTAGCATTTATTTTCTTTGCGTACTGTTTAGGGAATCTACAAGCAGTTGCAAAATGACCCAGCTTTCTGCAATTCTGGCATGTCTGTCCAGTAGCAGGGCATTTCTTTGCTTCGTATGCAAGATGATCAGTTTTACCACACCAAAAACACTAGGGTTTTTCCTGTTGTTTCTGTGTATAAGCCTGATTCTGATATTTATGAACATTAGTGTTAGGCACTTTTCTATGACTAGGCTTTGACATATTCCTTCTCTGATTCTCATTGGTTTTCCACTTAGAACCTACTGTATTAATTATAGAATTTTCCATTCTATTGCTTGTAGAACTACCTATTATGTTACTTTGCCTATTTGATGTTTCTAACGCTCTGCCTGTTATCAATACCTTTTCTAATGTTAAATCTTTATCTTGCAATAATTTCTTTCTTAGCTCTTGTGATGTGCAATGTGCAATTACTTGATCTATGATAACATTTTCTAACTCTAAAAATTCACATGAAACGGCTAAATTCTTTAGTCTAGTCACAAATGCATCTAAACTTTCATTTTCTTTCTGATAAGCTTGCGCTGAAAACTGGTATCTTTCAAAAAATTTATTGACCTGAGGAGCAAAATATGTGGTAAGGGCCTTAATTGCAGCTTCACTTGTGTCATCTGTAGGCTGCAAAGTCTTAAACACTTCCCGAACTTCCCTACCTGCTGTATGAAGTAATAATGCCTTCTTTTGGGCATCCTTCATGTTCCCTAATGCTTCTAAATAAATCTTAAATTCCTCACACCACTGTTGCCATCGTGTTGCAACAGAATTAGGCTCAGCAGTGATGCTGAAACCTGGTGGGTGTTCGATATTAAAAGGCATTTTGTTTGCTTACCTTAATAACTGTGGTAGGTTAAGCTACTGTTATGCAGTCACAAGTGTACTTCCTACCTACCTAACCAACTTTAAATTTCACCCTTTTGTGTATTTGATGAAATTCCTATTCTGCTGCTGGTAAAATCTTCATTGGGCGATTTTACTCTTGTCCCCTGATGTAAATAGACCTTCTCTTGTGCTGGCCGTCCTTGTGCATAGGGTCCAATGCTTCTCCCTGCTTTGTCCGTTGTCCTAAACGTCGCCAATTTGTAATGTTGTACTTTGGTAGGAAGTTCTATTAACCATAATAATTACCTGGAACATAGATGAACAATCGTTAGTAATTATTTCTCAGCTGATCCCATCTGATGTCGTCAATGTGGGCTTGATGGTTAATAAGACGTTGGTATTCTAAAAAATACATTTACTGTATAAAAGACTACAGTGAACCCTCGCTACTTCGCGGTTCGACAATCGCGGATTCACCACTTCGCGGGGTTTCCCCATAACCCATATATATATACATATCGCGGATTTTCCGGAAAATTCGAAAATACCGCGAAATCTGAAGACAACCAAATACGATATTTTGTTACCTGTAATTCCATTAATACTGTAATTAGTAATATCTGTTCTTACTGATTGTTCATTGCATTACATATGATATATAATTCAGCACAGAAAGAAATAAAACACGAAAAGAGAATGTGATCATACGATAATTCAGTACTGTATACAGTACGTAGTAAAATTAAATCGAACATGAAACGCAAATCAGATGCAGTCATACCATATTAGAATGGTGTACTGTAATGGATGTGCTTCTTTTCCATGAATCTTTTGTATGTATACGTACGTAGTACTGCATCCAATAATATTCTTTGTTGCAAAAATCACATTTCGAATAAGCGTACGAGAGAGAAAGAGAGAGAGAGAGAGAGAGAGAGAGAGAGAGAGAGAGAGAGAGAGAGAGAGAGAGAGGCGTAAAATAGCGTACATAAAGCTGTATTATTATTATTGTTATTATTATTATTGTTGTTGTTGTTGTTAATGAAATTATTATTGTTATTATTATTATCATTATTATTATTATTATTATTACTGTACAGTATTATTATCATTATTTATTATTATTACGGTATTTACTTAATCTACGTACGTTCGGTATGCGCGGGGCATCTTCTATGAGTAGGTAACCTACGCATCATAGTACTGTAAGACGGGTTGTGATTGGTTCAAGCGCTGATAGATGACGAATCAGAACTCAAGTTTTGTTATCTAGCCTGTGATTGGTGTTTTGCCCGCATCTCCTACCCGCAGCATCTAAGTTCTCGCGGGGCTGGATCGTCAACTCTCTGCTACCGCGTATCGCTGAGTAGACGTTCTTAAGTGTGTGAATCTGTGCTGTGTGCGACTTTTTTAAGTTGAACTTTTTGTTACTGTAAATCCTACTGTAATGGCTCCCAAGCGATCTGCTTCTCTTAAGGCTGGTAGTGAGCCTAAACGCCACCGAAGGATGATGACGATAGCTGAGAAGGTTACGCTTCTCGACATGTTAAAAGATGGTAGAAGTTACGCGGCCGCCGGCCGCCATTTTGGCATCAACGAATCTACTGTTCGCTATATCAAAAAGGACGAGGCGAACATTAGAAAGACGGCTGCAATCACCTTTAGCAGATCAGCGAAGCGAGTCGTTACAACGCGTAATAAAACGATCGTACGCATGGAAGGTGCTTTAGCTGTGTGGATTGCCGACTACCGGAAGAAGAACATAGCGTTGGATACGAACACCATCCAAACAAAAGGCTTTGAGCTTATATGAGAATTTTGCTGCAAAGGAACCTAAAGACGACGACGGCAACCATGCTGAAGATGATGATGATGCAGATGATCCTCAACCAGGGACATCCACTGATTCCCAGCCTCAGAAACGTTTTTCCGCCAGCAAAGGATGGTTCGTGAAGTTTAAGAAACGCTTCGCCCTGAAAAGCGTTTCCCTGCATGGGGAGTCTGCTTCCGCTGACACTGCCGCTGCTGAAACTTACGTGAACCAGACGTTCAAGAATATTATCGCCGAAGGTGGATACAAGCCGGAACAAGTCTTTAATATGGATGAGACTGGCTTGTTTTGGAAGAGAATGCCGTCGCGAACTTTCCTGTTCAAAGAGGAAGCCAAAGCCTCTGGCTTTGAAGCATTCAAGGATCGCGTTACCCTCGTGATGTGTGGCAATGCTGCTGGATTTTTGTTAAAGCCGGGGCTTATTTATAAGTCGAAAAATCCTCGCGCTTTGAAAAATAAAAATAAGAATCTCCTTCCCGTATACTGCATGGATTACGAAGATGCTGACATCCAACTGGTTCCATCAGTGTTTTATCCCGCAAGTCAGCAAATATCTCTTAGAGAAGGGCTTGCCATTCAAGATCCTTCTCCTTATGGATAACGCTGGTGGACACGCAACTGACCTGTCGCATGAGGGCATTCAGGTTGAGTTCCTGCCACCCAACACCACGTCATTAATTCACCCGATGGACCAGGGGGTTATCAGGGCGTTCAAGGCCCTCTACACGAAGAACACCTTGGCGGACCTCGTTGCGTGTGTGGATGCTGCCCAAGATGACGAGGATGAAGATTTTAACTTGAAGGCGTACTGGCGGCAGTACACCATAGCCACGTGCCTGCAGAATATTCAGAAGGCACTTCAAGAGATGAAACCTGCAACCGTGAATGCGAGCTGGAAGAAGTTGTGGCCCGATATTGTTTACGACGACAAGGGATTTACTCCGTCGGAAATCCAACACTCTGCAATATGCAAATCTGTGCAGTTGGCTGCCATAATTGGAGGTGACGGGTTTGGCGACATGACGACTGAAGACGTCGACGAGTTGTTGGACTGCCATTCCCAGCCCCTAACTGACGCAGAACTCGAAGACCTGACGAAATCGGCAAGTGAAGAAGAGAGTGATACCCACGAAGAGACCCAAGAAAATGTCGAAGAAACGGGCTTAACATTAGAACGGCTTGCCAAGGCCTGCAACCATGCGAAGGAGTTGAAAGAAATGTTGCAAGAGTGGGACGAGGATATGGTTCGCTCGATGCAATTCTGCAACAAGATCGATGAAGACATGACTCCCTACAAAATGCTCTTGGATCGAAAAAAGAAGCAGCGGCAACAACTTCCGATCACAATGTTCTTCCAGCCTCGCAAAAAAGAGCCAGTTCCTCCTGCTAGTACGCCTTCGGAAGAAATTGAAGAAGTTTCCCAGGAAGAAGTTGAAGAGGTGTCCCAGGAAAAGACACCTCCGTCTGAAGAGACGTAAAATACTACCTGGCTGCACAGTAGAACACATCATCAGCTTCATCATCATCATTTCTACTGTGCAGCAAATTCATCGCCATCACCATTCAAGTTTTTCTTCAACTTCTTTCGTGGTGAGTACAGTAATAATCTTTATTTTTTACTTTAATATTCTTACTGTACATTCTAAAACTGTATTTGTGCCTGTTTTATAGTTTAGTACTGTACGTACTGTATGCATTAAGTTAAAGGGAAGGTTTTAAAAGTCTACATGTTGTAACCTATCATATTTTTTTGTTTAAAATTTACATTTACGTACGTAAAACAATCTCTCTCTCTCTCTCTCTCTCTCTCTCTCTCTCTCTCTCTCTCTCTCTCTCTCTCTCTCTCTCTCTCTCTCGTAAATTGTTTTCCTGCTTTGCTACGTACAATACTGTATAAATTATATTTGTAAGGTAACATATTTTGTAAATGCTTTTATTGTAAATACTGTATGTACTGTATCATTATTTATCACTATCATCATGCGCGTTAAATGCCTTGTTTGTTCTGAGCGTGGTTGTTTACTGAGCGTACACGCCGTCGTTTCAGGCGGCGTCATAAAGAAAAACATTTCATTTGGAAGTCCTAAGAAAAATACGTAAACTAAAATATTGGTAATAAAAAAATCAACATACAGTACTGTATAATCAATATAATCGATGCAAAAACTAACCTATACATATATGTGTACACTAAATGATTTTGTTTCTTCATTATGATCAGAGATGAACGTAAACAAAACATTGGTTGCCATTTTTTATCGTGCTTTTTAGGTGTTTAGGAAACGCATGATATAAAATCGCCTTTAATATTTGTGCCTGTTTTAGTTTAGGGTGCTGTAGTACATGCATTAAGTGTTCTGTACATTAAAGGGTGGTTTGTTAACAGTACTACGTACAAGGGAAGGTTTTAAAAGTCCGAATATACATGTTAAATAAATAGGTAAATATGATGTCACTACTTCGCGGATTTTCACCTATCGCGCCCACGTCTGGAACCTATCTACCGCAATAAACGAGGGTTCACTGTACATTGTACTGTTTACTCTGTGACAGCTAACTCCCAAGTGTGTATGGAGCGTCTTACACAATCTGCCAAACCAAAACATTGCTAAACAAAAGAGCATCGCTCTGAAAAGACTTAAATCCTACTCCAATACAAATCATTACTTTTATGTATAAAGCATAACATGTCTTATTCATGCAATATGATGCAATGTTGTGCAATACCTGCAACACTTGAAATAATATAGTACATTATTACAATAATACATAACACTTATATTATTCTTCTCAATCTTCAAGGAAAAGGGGTAAATGAAACTATAACAATCATATATTTCTTGATAAAGAATAGGAGCGAAGAGAGACGCACATGGAATAAAATAGACATTTTATTTCTAAGATTGCAGATCATTATGGTAGTAATTACGATAATGAATAAAGAGTTTATTTACAATAATAAAAGAATATGTACATAGAAAATAAAGACTTTAATCTTGATTCTGAAAAGAAAATTTACTTTTTAGAAACACAAGTTCCAGAGGAACGCCAGTCTTTTTCAAAGAAAACACATCATGCCCTAGGGCATGTGGCACTCATGTAAAGTCTATGACATTTCACCTTGGTAAGAACAGTCTATTAGAAACACTAAGTGTCCATTAAATCACTATGTATCACAAAAGGGTCAACACAGGCACCCGTAGAGTTAAAGTCCCAAGTAACTCACTGTTCTATGCAGAGTTAAGCAGCAGGTTTCATAACACTACCTGCGGCTACCACGAAATGCTTTACTTCGTGCACTTGTTTTGCGTAGTGCTTGAAGAAAACGCGCAATGATTTCCAGCCTGTAAAGCTTTTGAGGTTTTCGAAATCCATACTCTGGAAGAAGTTCAGAGAAGAAGCGACTTTTCTAGAATCGTGACCTGCGGGTGCACTGTCAGGATCCGCTCTGCGAATGAAGTAGGGGATTTTCGCTCTTAGTTGTTTCAGTGACAGGTCGCTACCCGATGTTTCTCCTTTGAAGAGTTGTCCTCCACCGAAGTCTGAAGTTCTTCGAAGATAGACCTTAAGACTCTCCACTGGGCATAGAGAGACATCTTCCTTCAGGGGGCAAATTCTCCAAGGGCCCCATCTCTTGGTGGATAGTTCATTCTTAGCGAGAAACGTTGGATCGGGGAAGAAGGTAAGTTCTCCTGTCTCTGCGAACAGGATATGACCCTCTTCTCTTGATAATGCCACTATTTCACTGACTCGGGCTCCCGAGACGAGAGCAAAAAGGAAGATAACTTTTTGAGTCAAGTCTATCAGAGGGCACGGATTGTTGTCCAGGCTAGAAGCAAAGTGGAGCACCATGTCCAGGGACCAGGAGATAGGTTTTGGTGGAGGTGCTGGGCGTAGTCTAGCGCATGCCTTTGGCAGTTTATTGAAGATATCACTGGACAGATCAATCTGGAAGGCGTATAGGAATGGTCTAGTCAAGGCCGATTTGCAGGTGGAAATCGTGTTGGCCGCTAAGCCTTGTCCATGAAGGTGAATGAAGAAGGACATAAAAAAATCAATGGTCATTTCCGTAGGATTTTTTGCCTTGACGAAAGACACCCACTTTCTCCAGGAAGATTCGTATTGCCATCTGGTAGATTCAGTCTTGTATTCCTCGAGCAAGTCTAAGCTTTTCTTCGAGATTCCAAACCTTTTCTTTGCGGCTAAGGAGAAAAAATCATGAGATGAAGGTCCCTGACTTTCAGTGATGAAGCGAAGACAGTTGACTTCTGTACTTGTTGAGAGAGAACTGGACCCGGTAGGGGAATCAGCGTGGGCTGCAGCTCCAGGACCAGGGGGTACCAAGTGCTCCGGGGCCACTTGGGAGCCACTAGGGCCGCTGTCCCTTTGAAGGTTCTCAGTTTGGAGAGAACTTTCAGCAGAAGGTTGGGAGGGGGGACCATCTGTTCTAATCCAGTGACATGGCATCCACTGCTTCTGTCTTGGGGTCCTCATACGGGGCCACATATTGAGGAAGTTGATTGTTGTCGCTCGTCGCAAAGAGATCGATCTGAAGTTCCGGGACATGGTGAGAGATGAAGGAGAATGACCTTGCGTCTAGAGACCATTCCGACTCTATTGGGCTTGTCCTTGATAGAGCGTCCGCCGTCACGTTGCAGAATCCTTGTAGGTGAACTGCAGACAGGTGCCATTTCTTCCTTTCTGCCAAACGAAAGATCGGAAGAAGTACCTGATTTATCTGGGGCGATCTCGAGCCCTGACGATTGAGACATCTGACTACCACTGATTTGTCCAGAGTCAGACGAATGTGGATCGAGGGAGGCGGGGAGAGTTTCTTCAGGGTGAGAAGAACTGCCATGGCCTCCAAGATGTTGATGTGAAATGTCTTGAATAGGGGAGACCATGTTCCTTGAACCTGTTGTTGGTGGTAGTGACCTCCTCAACCCTCCAGTGAAGCGTCTGTGTGGATGTTGATCGATGGAGGTGGGTGTTGAAGAGGGATGGACCTTTTCAGGGCCTTTGCTTCTGACCACGGCTTTAAGAGTAGGCGAAGTCTGTTTGGAAGCCGTCTCTTGAGGTCTCTTCGAGCGATGGTTGCGAAACGTCTCCAGACTCCCGCGGCATCCTTTAGCTGTGTGCGAAGCACTGGGTTTGTCACAGAGGCTAGCTGTAGAGAGTCGAGGACTTGTTCCTGTTGTCGTCTTGAGATCCATTTGGATTTTAGAAGCCTTCTGGCAGACCCTGCTATTTCCTTCCTTTTCTTCTGTGGGATGGAAAGGCGGTGTGACTGAAGAACCCAATGGATTCCCAACCATTGGAACTTCTGAGCTGGAGAGAGGCGAGATTTCTCGGCGTTTATCTTGAAGACCAGATGCTCTAGGAACTGGGTGACTTTGTTGCAGGCTCTCACACAATCTTCGGGCGATGTCGACCAGACTAGCCAGTCATCTAGGTAGGCCATCACTTGGACGCCCTGAAGACGTAGCTGTTGGACGATTGCGTCTGCCAGCTTGGTGAAGATCCGTGGAGCCACGTTGAGCCCGAAGGGCATGGCCCTGAAGGCGTAACTTTTCCTTTGGAGTCGAAATCCTAGGTAGGAGGAAGCGTAATATTTTATTGGGATGTGCCAGTAGGCATCCGCCAGGTCTATGGAGACCGTGTAGGCCCTTTGAGGCAGAAGGGTCCTTATTTGTTGCAGAGTCAGCATCTTGAATTTGTTGTTCGCAATGAACTTATTGAGAGGGGATAAGTCTAGAATGACTCTGAGTTTGTCGGAGTCTTTCTTGGGAACGCAAAAGAGTCTCCCTTGGAACCTGGTTGACTTTACCCTCCTGATCACCTTCTTGTTCAAGAGTTCAAGGACATATTCTTCCATGAGGGGGGTTGACTGTTGGAAGAATTGCTAGAAGGGTGGGGGTGGTTGAATCCAGCTCCAGCCCAGTCCCTTCTTGACGATGCTGTGTGTCCAGGGATCGAAGGTCCAACGATCCTGGAATTGGCGGAGTCTTCCTCCCACCAGAAGCACATCATTGCTTCTGGTGTCCCGAGGGTTTGCCACCTCGGCCGCTAGCTCCCCTTCCTCCTCTGCCTCTGGAGGGACGGTGAGAAGAATCTCTGCTGGAACCTCTGCCTGAGCCCCTACCTCTGGGACGAAAGGTAGTCGAGTGTTGCTCGTATGCAGGGGTGAAGACCGGCGACTGCGACACCACCGGCTGGGGGACCAACTGAAAGGTCTGTTGCGGCTGCGTAGCCACTTGGGGAGTAGCGGGACCCGGAAACTGTCGTCTCGGTTGACGTTGCTGGGGTCTGGGCTTTGAAGCTTTCCTCTTAGG
Source organism: Palaemon carinicauda (assembly GCF_036898095.1). Taxonomy (NCBI): domain Eukaryota; kingdom Metazoa; phylum Arthropoda; class Malacostraca; order Decapoda; family Palaemonidae; genus Palaemon; species Palaemon carinicauda. The sequence goes on from NC_090751.1 coordinate 73,828,672, forward strand.
CTGAGGGCCATCATCCTGAGAGGACTTCCTCTTGCGGGATATGCCCCACTTATGGAAGGGTTCCTATTCTCCGTGGCAGCTTTGTCCACTATCTCTTTCACCAAGGTAGATGGGAAGAGATACTTGCCCCAGATATTGGAGGAAATCAACCTCCGGGGTTCGTGTTTCACTGTTGCGTTAGCAAACACGAATTCACGACAGGCTCTGCGAGCCCTAGTGAAGCTATATAGGTCCTTGGTTACAGTCACCAGGTGCGACTTAGCGAGGACCATATAAAAATCCGGGACTCTGGTATCCCCGGCCATGAGTTCGAGCTGTACCTGATGGGACAGCGAAGCGGCGAGTCTCTCCTTCGTATCCTGTTCCCTATGAAGGAGGTGATCGTTTAGCCTTGGGAGGTCCTCATTGAATTGACGACCGGCTACATCAGGCTCCAGTTTTCCTACCGTGAAGGTCGACTGGATGTCTTTCTAGTGCCTATCATCGGGGGGAAGAGTAATGGAGAAGGGTCTGCACTCCTCCAGTGCAGGACAAGGTTTCCCTTCCTCCACTGCCTTTATGACCGCTGTGAAGGCCTTTTCGATGAAGGGGAAGGTCGCAGATTTTGGCGCAACGAAGGTTGGATGCTTTTTACTAAGCGCCGGCATCTTGGAGTTAGTGAAACCCCTACTCTTCACTGCCTGAGCTAACATAGCTTGGGCCTTCGCGAGATTGAACACAATAACTTCTTTTGGTTCGGTCTCCTCCTTTGAGGCTGGTTCGGACCTGAGCCGGACGTAACAGTCCGGATAAGCCTCGAAATTTGGGAAGAACTCCACTTCTTCCAGCAAAATAGAGCCAACCCTTTCACTGATGTAAATCTTGCCAGTTGTAATTGGCATATGCTCGGCGTATCTCCATGGGTTAGCTTCCGAGCAGGTGGGGAGGTCCTTAACCGAAATCCTTTTCGGTTGTTTGAAGCCGACGAGAGTCGTTCGGAATTGCTCCTGAGTCTCTCGCAGCTTCTTGTCCATGAGGGCTTCAAGCAACTTGAAGACCTCTTGAGTGGCCGATGGAAGAGGGTCCGGGGTGGCAGAAGTCGGAGGAACAGGTTCCCCGGACGGTGCAGGAGTTGCTGGGGGAGCAGGAACGACCTCGGTCTCCGAATCAGGGTATTCAACCTGATCTTCCTCATAGTCGAGTTCCTCGCCCATGAGGTTCTTCTCCGTCTCTTCCGACACTTCCGACATACGTTCCACGTTATCGGAATCAAGATGACACTCACGCATGGACTGTGCAATGACTACATTAGGTTCAACCACGATCTGGACGGTGGGGATCTGATCACGGGGGACCACTGAATCTTTAGATGCTTTTGGGAAAAGCAAGGCCCTCAAGTCTTCGTTAGGAAGGTACGGTCCAATGGCGTTCTTCTGGAAGCCACGCACCTATTTGCGTAGCTTCTCCTTAGCAATGTCCCTTGTCTCCGCAGAAGGAGGATCGTCGAACGCCCCGACAAGAAGACTTTTGCAGACTGTGCAGTTCTGCGGGTCCCAATACTTCAAGTCGCCTTTCTTGGTGGCGCAGGGGGCGTGGGTCCAGCACGCCTTGTGCCCGTAGAAGTACGGGCGCTTCACCGCGGAGAAGTTACTCTCACATTTCAAATACTCCTCCTGTAAAAGAAAGAGATCATGAGTACATGGAAGGCATAGGAATAACTTATATTACTCTAAAATTAAGGATAACTTAATCTAAAGTTAAGAATAACTTAATTATAAGAACATATTAATGTTTAAGATTAATGAGCGGGAAAGGAAGTAGATAGACACATACTTGTGAATCCCGCCCAGCCGGTTACCGTAACCTTATCCGTAGACAATTCCTTTGTGCCCGAAGGTCACAATGAGGGAAATCCGTATGGATGAGCCAAGCTAGGCTTTTAACAGGAATTGTCCACAGAGTGTAATAGGGTCTGAGACCACTCAGATCCCTGGGGGAGAGGGGAAATAGGATAATCCCCTTATTAAATGTAGGTTCCGGCAATTGACTGCACTAAGATACACAGAGTATGCTGGAATTATTGTAATGTGCAATCAAACAGCATAGCCACAATATTGGATGGTAAGACAATACCTATATGGAAATGGCCAAGCCATCTGGCTACTGCATATTGACTGTCGGCATGTTGCCGGCAGCCAGGGAAGGGGTACATGTCCCTTAACGTCTCATGAGGGTGCCGGCAGACCGACGAGACACCGGAGGCCAGTCCTGCAGGGTGGAAGGCATCAAGGCAGACACACTGAGCATCTATAAGGATAATACCATAGTGGCAACCACCGGCACAGTGGCGGGTTGTCGGCAGGGGGTGGCAGCTCTGGCAGCCGAAGGCTGACGGCATGGTGAGCCTTGGATCAATTCATAAGATAGATATGTATATGGTTGTATACCTAGATTGCCGGTAGTCAATGCCGGCATGCAGGTGGCAGACTCCGAAAGTCGGCCGGCTGTTACTAGGTAAAATGAGGGGTGGGATGTCGGCGGTATGTCGATGGAAGGGGGCAGCCTCCGGCACATGGAAGGCTGACGTCTTAGAGGGGGGAGGCATCTTATGAAAGAATGTCACCTGAGGAAGTGGCGGTTATCGCTGGCAGTAGAGACGGCAAGGGACCGGCACCAGGATAGAAAGAGAGAAAGGTAAGGAGGGATGGAAGGGGTTAGATCCTATACCCCTCCGGCATCCCTCCAGAGAGAGTGCACTCATGATAGGAGTGAATACTCCTAACATCCGGCGGCAGGGAGCCGGCAGGTGGCCGGGTGCCTGTGGTAACCCAAGGGAGGGATAGAGGGCACTCAAAGATTGGGAATCCCCCGCCGGCAGGACCGCCGCCAGCAACCACCCCCATAGAATGCTATGAAGGGTAAGTGTACCAGAGCAGCCAGCCAGCAGAAGAACAAGTTAGCCCTACCACTCCACCCAAGGGAGGAGTTGTAGGACTAAGGACAGAGGTGAGTAGGCAAGCCTACACCAAAGGGATAGGTGGGGAGGGAGAAGAATGGGTCTTTCTAAAGAGGAGACTCTGCATGAGAACGGCCACCAAGGTAAAGGAGAACGCTCCCTAACCTAGGATAGGTAGCCCGGATTGAGAACGTTACTAATGTGCCGTCCCAAACTATAATAAGCCAGAGTCTACCCCCAGAGCTTAACCTAGAGTAGGAGGACTAACTCCTAGGCTAGGAAAGCCTGAAAGACACATCGCTAGTTGCAGGGAGGAAGGAGTAACCCAACCAAGTGCAACTGAGGAAGGGCAGAGTCCTTCCTAATATCTCAGGCACGACCCTAAGGGGAGTTCATTCCCTTAGGGTAGGCAGAGAAGCGATAAATACTCTGGTTGTAGACGAGATTCCCCTATATAGAAGGGAAAGCAAGTCTACCCAGAGGGAATGCCCGCAGGCAGGGGGAATAGGGAGCATATAAGGGTTCCTACATTAGGTTAGGAGGGGTTGATACACAATCAACACGGTCCCTTATATGGTCCCCGAAGGCGAAAACACTTACATCACAGTAAATAGTATATTTAATAATGCCACAATCTTCAAAACTTAACTTAGGAACACTGGTATATATCATGCATGAAAACAAGCACTAGGCTGTCCAGCCTAGGGGCTAGGCTAGAGATCTAGTATGTGGTCGAACAGCGACCGAGTCTGATGAGCGCTAAAACACGATATAAAGATTCCCTATCTATGAAGACTAAATAACTAATAATATTAATTAGTTAAATAACCAGAGAAGGCTGTTCTGGCTAACTAAAAAAAGGCATGCAACATGAACAGTGGCGCCATAAAATGGCGCATCCGATATCAGCACAGCTCTGCCACAAAACACAATATTTTACGAAAAGTAGAAGTTACTTTACGGCTAGAGCTCATTTAAACAATACTGGGACTGGTACTCAACTTTCCAGAAGAAGGCAGGGCTGAAGGTAGCGACATAACGGCGATGTAAGCTGATAAAGAAAGCACTTGGGAAAAATCCGACTTAGCAAAGAAGCTACAGACGAAAGGATGAGGACGGACGTGACGTCATTTAGCAATGACGCCCGTTTGTTTACATCTCGAGTACCAAAAGTAGCCACGGATGAGAGTAACTGTGGAACGGCTCCTTAGTTACTCAGCCACCTTTCCATATCGAAGTGTTAACTCTATATGGGATGTAGATAGCTATGTGACGTGTTAATACATGCGTTCCCTGTTGATATACGATATCCTAGAGGGAAACCTTTAGGGTACTCGCACCAGAAGTTAGAATTTTGTGATAACCTTTAGTTTAATTCTCTGGGAATATCCACTGTAGTTAAATATACCCTAGGAAGCTACTGAAGGAACCTTCCATCAGGACGTCATGGCTTGAGCCCAAAAAAGCCTATCATATTTCCTTTTTATTTTTTTTGATTAAGAAATAATTTAATGTATTTTTAAATTTTGTCATATTTGTTTTCTTTCAATGTATGATTGATTTTTTAAATTTAATGTTACGATGTTCTTAGGTCTCACCCGAATAAAATAGTAACAACCTTAGTAAAAGTGCTTGCATTATGCTCGTTTACGATCATCAAGCCCATACGGTTGTTTGAGATCTCGGAACATCGTCTGTTGGTTAACGAAGGAAGTAAAGTCTACCCGTAGTTGCTGATTTTTTCCAGTTTGAGTTGGAGTTGGAGAGGTGACTGGTCAGTGTGCATCAGGACAGTCAGAGAGTCAGTTGGTGGGTGTACACTATTACCTCATCCTGATTCATTATCATTAATATGGCAAGCTAAAACCTTAGCGCCGAGGATGGCTCATGGACTTGGACGTCAGAATGGCACCACGGGACTTTGGAATCTCAATTCATCGGATCGGGACTAATGAAGATGTGAGTACAATTAGTTAATGCAAGTTCAAGTACTGTCCGATCATTAGTTTAAAGTTTTTTCCGTATCAACTTTGATCCCCCATCACGCTCATTAAATAAATTAAAAGGACCTAAAGAGTATTTAACATCAAATTTATCAATATACTTTAACTTAAATTTTATTAAGCTTAATAACCTATCTCATTATTCAGGGGTATCCGATAACAAATTTTTGTATTTCTCTTTCATTTGTTTTTACGTAATTCATTAAATAGAAAGGGATGTCGAATAGTTATTTTTCTTAGACGTAATTTATACAAGTGTTGTAGATTTTCTTCTACCATTTATAATCTATAATTTGCTTTATATGTAAATAAATTTCACATATAAAGTATTACTGACTTAT
>NC_090751.1:73843950-73940317 GCF_036898095.1 Palaemon carinicauda
TAGATTTTTTAAAGAAACTGTCGATAGAAAGTTGCTTGGTACGGCTTTTCAGAATTTTTCTGAAATGGGTTAAACAGACATCATCAAATTGCCAAACTACACGGCAAACCTGAAGTTTCTGTCGGTGATACTTATCAATGAAATCAACCACGTGTTGATGCTATGCTATCATCTCTTTTATTTCAGCTGAACTAAAGATGTGCTCTGCCTCCTCGATCTCTTCCGACTTACTCAACTGCACTTGGAACACATCATACTGCATGGCATGCAGCTCCTTGAGTTCCTCGGTGGTGAGCTCTTCATGATGCTCCTCGACGAGTTCGGTGATGTCATCTTCATCTACCTCCAGACCCATTGACTTGCCAAGGAATACAATCTCTTCCTACGTTGTCCTCTACGGCAAGCACAGGTTCAGGCTCGGGGCCAAAACCTTCAAAATCTCTTGGAGCAACAGCATCAGGCCAAAGCTTCTTCCAAGCTGAATTCAGTGTCCGACGAGTTACTCCCTCACAAGCCTGATCTATGATCTTTAAGCAGTACACGATATTGAAATGGCTCCTCCAAAATTCACGCAAAGTTAAGTTGGTACTTTGCGTGACATTAAAGCACTGCTTAAATAAGTGCTTGGTGTAGAGCTTCTTGAAATTAGAGATGACTTGCTGGTCCATGGGCTGGAGGATAGGGGTGGTGTTCAGTGGAAGATACAACACTCTGATGAATTTGTACTGGTCGATGATATCATCTTCGAGTCCTGGGGGGTGAGCGGGTGCATTATCCAAACAAAGCAAGCACTTCAAAGGCAAATTTCTCTCCTGAACGTACTTCTTGACAGCAGGGCCGAAAACTAGGTTTACCCATTCAACAAAGATATGCCTAGTGACCCAAGCTTTAGAATTAGCATGCCACAAAACATGCAGCATGTCTTTATTAATTCTATGTTCTTTAAATGCCCTAGCGTTTTTGGAATAGTAAACCAATAACAGCTTTATTTTGCAGTACCCGCTGGCATTGGCACAAAGGGCAAGAGTCAACCGATCCTTCATAGACTTATGTCCAGGCATTTTCTTCTCTTCGGCAGTAATGTATGTTCAACTACGCATCTTTTTCCAAAACAGATCGGTTTCATCACAGTGGAAAACTTGCTACTCTACGTAGCTTTCATCCTCCATGATCTTTTCAAACTTTTTAACAAAATCATTAGCAGCCTTGGTGTCTGAACTTGAAGCCTCTCCGTGCCGAACAACTAAATGAATCCCGGTCCCTCTCTTACATTTCTCGAACCAAAATCGAGACGCCTTGAATTCCTCCATTGTAGGATCGGTTAAACTCTCCCCCGCGTCACCCCGAGAGCCCGCCGCCTTCAAGTCACAATAGATAGCGCTGGCCTTCTCACAAAGGATCATTTCAGTGATCGTATCGCCAATAAACGGATTTTGAGAGAAGCGAAAAATCTATTTTTGAATGAGATAGCCATGTCGTCCTGATGGAAGTTCCTATAGGGTAGCTTCCTTGGGTATATTTGACTACGGTGATATTCTCAGAGAATTTACCTTAAGGTATCCAGAATTCTAACTCCTGGAGCAAATATCCCTAAATAAATTTAACCAGGGATATCGCATAATATCAGAGGATGTATTCTTGACTCGCCACATACCAATCTACACCCCGAACAGAATTAACACTTCGAGGGGTCAAAGTGGCAAGAAAACGAAAATGAAAATGAAAGGAGAGCCGCTAAGAAGGCACCTCTCTTATCTCGCTTCGAGTGCGTGCATAGCGCCGCCGACGGCGCCATCTGTATTCCTTGTAGCGATACACGAGGTGCTACAGATACTGCATTATAGGGAGGGGTCGCATAGCCCTTTTTAAGAAAAAGGAAAGGCGGGTCCATCAGGACGACATGGCTATCTCACCCGAAAATAGATTTTTCGCTTCGCTCAAAATCCGTTTTTTGGGCTCAGGCCATGTTGTCCTGATGGAAGTATACCAGAGCATTACTGTATCTGTGGATTCTCAGATCGTGCCGTACTCTCAAGAAAGTATTTCCCGCTCAGCATAGACCTAGAGACCTAAGATGTTACCGTCATACATCATTTCATCTAAACATAGACCATGTTAGTACTTCCTGCCCCCTACAGGGAAGAGTCATACTAGACTCTGGAAAATGTCTCGAGGAGTACATATACCTATGTATGAATAACAGACAAGCCAATATAGTGGTCTTGTGGCGGGATGTTGCAAGAACAAGCCCCACACCCTTGAATCACACTAAACAGACAAATGTCTCCTCTGCACAAACTTTCCCCTTACGTTATCATTAACCAGACTCTTAGACAAAAAGGACATTAACACAAACCATAACCTTAAAACTATATTTATGAATACCAAAACAATCACTTAATACTAAAAAAATCACCAACCATATTCCATAACCAAAAAAATCACACTTAGCACTACAATCTTAACTTACTATATATAGAAAACACATTCTAATAACCATATGGAAAACAAAACTTAAAGCTAAAAAATCCCTTCTCCTCCAAACATAAACGTAATTATTATATATATTTCTGAGTGGACACCTTCGTCCACACAAGGGCCAACAGTCTTTAATTGCCCCAAAACGAGAACTTTATAGCAACCGCGACACTGACAAATGTCAACACAACTGCATTAATTAATTATGGGTCGTGAGCGTTGTCATCATAATAATCATCATCATACGTAGTCTTGTTCAACAGGCCAGGTCATCAACGCTTGGTCAATCCGAATGAGTAGTCTAACACAATTAATTACAGGCCAGGTCATCAACAATTATCCAAATCCAAGCAGTCGTGCCAAGTTCCTTATTATAGCCAAGTCGTCATCAATTACTGTCACATTCAAAGAAAATCTCTCCAAAGGAGGAATCGCAGCCTGCCAAAATAAAAAAAGAAAAACACTTACGAACACTTCTAGCTAACTGAACTATCGCACTATAATCAAAGATAAATAATAAATTGTTCCTATCATTCACAATCACGACAAGCAAAGATAAACAAAACTGTACTTACTCAGAAAAATCAAAAACACTTCCACGCTGGTCAAAAAATAATAATCCAGCATTCAACCACACAACTGCTTCAGGACGCAGTCAATCAAAAAAAGCATTCGCTCCGAAACATTCACCACTGTCGTAACCTAACTAAAAAATGTAAACAAACAATCTCATTTGTACCAACAGTCTTTCTCACCACCAACGATCATTCTCTAACTACCACTTGCTCTTCGGCGCGCACCGCAGTCACACAAACACACACACAAACACACACACAAACACACTCTCGCGCGATCTAGCAAAACTAAAGCAAATTAAATTCTCTCTCTCTCTCTCTCTCTCTCTCTCTCTGGATTTGGCAAAAACAAAAAATAAAAATAAAGTAAAAATAAATCCTCCACATTCTCACCCTATATTATGTAAAGCAAAGTTTGTAAAAGAGCCGCTTGCTTCGATATGAAATACCGACAAGTTCCCCGGTGTGCCGTTCTATTACTGGATTGGACAAAGGTTTATATCCGAATAGGAAGAAATTTGTATATCCGCCACCGTCCCTATAGGACATGAAGTCCTCCCTACTAGGGGAAAGCATAAACCAATGAATGTTTGCTTGTAGTAAGGAACAATTTTTAGGATTATTAATGTTAAAATTATTCATAATTTAAAGTAATGCTAAACCATTTTCTAGTAAAATGACACAGGTGAATGAGACGCAAGGTTCAAAAGAACTAGTTTATCGACAATCAATAAAAATAAAAATGGGTTAATCACCAATTATACAAATATAAGAAGTAGATAACCAACAAATAAGCATAAGGATCATAGTAAGCAGAAAAATTGTTTCATCTGAAAAGAAAGAATATATGCCCCACTTTTCAATATTGAGATATTAAAATCATAAAAGTCTGTCTTACTATTCAATCACACTGGCGTTGGAAACGCTTGGCACACGTGTCTGCACTTATGCTTGGTTCACCTTTGTTTATGGAACAGTCAACGAGGAGACCTTAGTGACCTAACACTTGGTCTGTAGAACAGTCCGTGACTACACACCCACCCTTGAATTAATCGTCCTAATTAATTTCACTGTTCCTCGCAGAATTAAAAAGTAGGTTTGACGACACTACCTACTGCTACCAGAGACCTCTTCAGTTGCTCCACTTGCTTCGCATAGTGTCTAAAGAATACTCTGGAAGACTTCCAGCCAGTGTATGAGCAGAGATGTTCGAAATCCATTTTATTAAAGAAATTTATGGATGAGGCAACTTTTCTCAGATCATGACCTGCGGGTGTACTATCTGGATCTGCTCTGCGAATAAAATAGGTGATTTTCGCCCTTAGTTGTTTCAGAGATAAATTTGAGCCTGATGTTTCTCCCCTAAACAGCTGACCTCCCCTAAAGTCTGAAGTCCTACGAAGATAGACCTTTAGGTACTCCACTGGACATAGAGATGCATCTTCTTTCAGAGGGCAGATTCTCCAGGGATCCCAACTGTTGGTGGGTAGCTCGTTCTTGGCAAGAAACGTTGGGTCCGGAAAAAGGTTTAGTTCTCCCCCATCTAAGAACTGAACATGACCCTCCTCTCTCGAGAGGGCTACTATTTCACTAACTCTAACCCCCGAAGCGAGTGCAAACATAAATATAACTTTTTGGGTCAAATCCTTTAAAGCACACTCCTCATTGTTCATCAGCGAAGCAAAATGAAGAACCTTATCCAGAGACCATGAAATGGGTTTCGGAGGTGATGATGGTCTGAGCCTAGCACAGGCCTTCGAAATTTTGTTAAAAATGTCGTTAGAGAGGTCGACCTGGAAGGCATATAGAATAGGTCTTGTCAAGGCGGACTTACACGTTGATATTGTGTTGGCTGCTAAACCTTGACCATGGAGGTGGATGAAGAATGATAAGCAGAAGTCTGTCGAGATCTTTTGTGGATTCTTCGCCTTGACAAAGGACACCCACTTCCTCCATGATGACTCATATTGTCTTCTGGTGAATTTGGACTTATATTCCTCTAAAAAGTCTCTACTGTCTCTTGATATCCCGAAACGTTTTCTCACTGCTAGGGAGAGAAAACCATGAGCTGCAGGTTCCGGGTTTTCTGTGATGAAGCACAGACAGTCGACTTCTGAACTCGCTGAGTCAAAACTGGATCCGGTAGCGGTAGAAACTTCAGCTGTAGTTCTAATGCCAGAGGGAACCATACGCTGTTCGGCCACTTGTGAGGCACTATTGCCACTTTTCCCTTGAAAGATCTCAGTTTGTTGAGGACCCTCAATAGAAGGTTGTGAGGAGGGAACGGGTAAATCCTGGACCATCTGTTCCAGTCGAGGGACATAGCGTCCACTGCTTCCACTAGGGGATCCTCGTACGGGGACAAGTAGAGAGGTAACTTCTTGTTGTCTTTCGTCGCAATGAGGTCTATCTGCAGCTCTGGGACTTGACTCAAGATGAAAGAGAATGATCCTGCGTCTAGGGACCATTCTGACTTTATCGGTGTGAGCCTGGATAGAGCGTCCGCCGCCACATTGCTGACTCCTTGAAGGTGAACTGCTGACAAGTGCCATCTCTTCTTCTCCACTAGCCGGATGATGTCCAACATCACTTGGTTGATTTGAGGTGACCTCGATCCTTGTCGATTCAGGCATCTCACTATCAACTCGCTGTCTAGTACCAATCTTATGTGGATCGAGTGGCGAGGGGAGATTTTCTTCAATGTAAGAAGTACTTCCATGGCTTCCAGAAAGTTTATGTGAAATTTCTTGAATAGGTTGGACCAGGTTCCTTGGGCCTTCTTCCGGTGAGAATGACTTCCCCAAGTAGAGAGGTAACTTCTTGTTGTCTTTCGTCGCAATGAGGTCTATCTGCAGCTCTGGGACTTGACTCAAGATGAAAGAGAATGATCCTGCGTCTAGGGACCATTCTGACTTTATCGGTGTGAGCCTGGATAGAGCGTCCGCCGCCACATTGCTGACTCCTTGAAGGTGAACTGCTGACAAGTGCCATCTCTTCTTCTCCACTAGCCGGATGATGTCCAACATCACTTGGTTGATTTGAGGTGACCTCGATCCTTGTCGATTCAGGCATCTCACTATCAACTCGCTGTCTAGTACCAATCTTATGTGGATCGAGTGGCGGGGGGAGATTTTCTTCAATGTAAGAAGTACTTCCATGGCTTCCAGAAAGTTTATGTGAAATTTCTTGAATAGGTTGGACCAGGTTCCTTGGGCCTTCTTCCGGTGAGAATGACTTCCCCATCCTTCCTTCGAGGCGTCTGTATGAATAGTCATAGAGGGGGGAGGAGGCTGAAGAAGCCCCGATTCCTTCAGTTGTTTGGCTTTGGACCATGGCTTGAGAAGCGTTCGCAGACGAGTCGGTATTGGTCTTATCAGATCTCTTCATGCGTTTGATGCATATTTTCTCAAAACTCCGGTTGCATCCTTTAGCTGTTCTCTTAGCACTGGGTCTGTTACTGAGGCAAACTGGAGAGAGCCCAGCACTCTCTCCTGTTCGCGTCTTGATATCCTTTTGGAATCAAGAAATCTCTTGACAGAACCTGCTATTTCTTTCCTTTTCTTTGCAGGGATGGAAAGTTGGTGTGACAGTAAGTCCCAGTGGATTCCCAGCCACTGAAACTTTTGAGATGGAGAAAGCCGAGACTTTTTTCTGTTGATCTTGAAACCTAGATGTTTGAGGAACTGGATCACCTGTTGGGAAGTTTGCATGCACTCTGTCTTGGATGCTGGCCATTTTATGTATGACTTTGGTAGGAAGTTCTATTAACCATAATAATTACCTGGAACATAGATAAAATTGTTAGTAATTATTTCTCAGCTGATCCCATCTTTTGTTGTCAATTTTTCTTGGTGGGATTTAATAATACATTGCTGTTCTTAAAATACAAGTTTAATGATATTTATGACTACATGGCTCTTTGACAGCTGACTCCTAAGTGTGTGTGGAGCGTCATACACAATCTGACAAAACCAAAATATTTCTAAACAAAAGAGCATCGCACTGAAAAGACTTAAATCCTACTCCAGTACAAAACTATAAAGAATTACATCCTATCTTTGAGGTAATCAACAAATGTTTGAAACCTAATACCAAAATAAATCATTACACTTATGTACAAAGCATAACATGTTTTATTCATGCAATATGATGCAATGTTGCACAATACCTGTAACACTTGAAACAATATAGTACATTATTACAATAATACATAAGTCTCCTCCCTCTTAACTTGACATTGTAGAAATCTTCATAAATCTAATCTCTCAGGGGGCTTTCCTCTGTTAATCCTATTAGGAAGAACTTTAACCTCAACTTGTACTGGTACATGATTTGGTTCTGAATCTAAATTTGATGTTGGACCATCTTGGTTAATATTTGACTTATTTGATCTAACTACTTCTTCAAGTTTCTCATCTCTAACATTCACATGCTCTACTGTCTTTCTGTTTAATGGCCGTAATTGATCAACATAACGTTTTACAACATCATCACCAACACGAACATCATAATGTAAATTTCCTATCTCTCTTACAATCTCTCCTGGTACCCACTTCTCTGGAGTGTTGTACGATCTTACCATGATATCAGACAAAGGTAAAAAATGTCTTACATTAGGAAGCTTTACTACTTTTTTATACCCTTTATCTTCTAAATCACTTTGCAAACTTGGATACAACAAATCTAACTTACACCTTATCCTCCTCCCCATCAACAAATTTGAGGGTGTCACGCCTGTTGTGCTGTGCGGCGTTGTTCTATAAGACAATAAAAATTTTGACACATGCAAAAATATATTACCTGAATTTGCTTTTCTACACTTCATATTGTGTTTAAACGTTTGGACAAATCTTTCAGCCTCTCCATTAGTAGATGGATGATATGTAGCTGAAAATGTATGCTTTATACCATTAACATTACAAAATTCTTTAAACTCTTGTGAGGTAAATTGTGGATCATTATTAGTAACAATTCTTTCTGGAATACCGTGCGTTGAAAAAATTTGCATTAATTCTTTTATTGTGGCGTAAGACATTGTTGTCTTCATTGGGATAATTTCTGGCCACTTACTGTAAGCATCTACTACTATCAAAAACAAGTAATTTAAAAAAGGACCTGCAAAATCTATATGCACTCTTTGCCATGGATACCTGGGTAACTCCCACGGGTGCATTCTAGCAAATTGAGGATTGTTCTGTTGCATAACACAATTCATACAATTCTTTATATAAGATTCCACATCTTTATCTACACCTGGCCACCATACAAAAGTTCTCGCAATTGACTTTGATCTTACAATACCTTGGTGATCAGCATGTATTTCAGACAAAACCTTATTTCTCAGTGAATTAGGAATAACTACCCTTGAACCTCTCATCACTATTCCTTGTGTTACACTCAGTTCATACCATATATCCTTATACGGTTTACAATTTTCCTCCTTTCCACATAAGTCCCTACCTGTCATTAAACTCTCCAAACCTTACTAAGTACTGGGTCTCTCTTGGTACTGTGTGCTACATCTTTTGCAGTTATTGGTACATCATATAAAGAAATTAACAGAACACTGTCATCATACTCTTCTGGAGCTTTATCTACGGGTAATCTGGATAAAGCATCTGCATTACCCATGTTTGATGTTGAACGGTATTCTATATCATAGTGGTACGCTGCTAACGTAATTGCCCAACGTTGTAGTCTTGCAGCTACCAACGTAGGTAAACTTGCTTTTGGACCCAATATTGCTAATAAAGGTTTATGATCTGTAACAAGTGTGAACTCTTTCCTACCATAAAGATACATATGGAATTTTTTAACTCCATAAACTAATGCTAAACCTTCCTTTTCTATTTGAGAGTAATTCCTTTCTGCCTTGTTCAATACTCTAGAAGTGAATGCAATTGGTTTTTCTGTTCCATCTGGCATTACATGAGATAATACTGCACCTAAACCTATGTTTGATGCATCACATACTAATTTAACTGGTAAATCTATTTGATAATGTACTAAGAATGTAGATGATGTTATTTCCTGTTTGATTCTTTCAAAAGATTCCTGACATTCTTTTGACCACTTCCATTCTACACCCTTATTCAACAGATTATACAATGGATGTGCAACTGTAGACAAATTCCGAATGATATTCCCATAAAATGTTACTAAACCTAAAAATGATTGTAATTCTTTAACATTTACTGGCACTTTTGTTGATTGTACAGCTTTAATCTTCTCTTTAGTTTTGTGAATACCCTTGCCATTTATTACAAAACCTAAGTATTCCACTGAATCATCTTCTAAAATAAATTTGCTCTTATTTACTCTAATATTATGTTCCTTCAACTTCCTCAGAACTGTTCGCAATCTTTCTCTATGTTCTCGTGTGTCTTTACCAGCAATTAAAATATCATCTATAAAAATGAATACTCCTTGCATTCCTGAAAAAATCTTATCCATAGTTTGTTGCCATATAGCTGGACTTCTGCAACTCCATAAGGTAATCTCTTTGGTCTAAACAAACCTAAGGATGTATTTACTGTACATAATTCTTGTGAAGTTTCATCCATGGGAAGCTGTTGAAATGCTTGTCTTAAATCTAATTTAGAAAAAATACTGCATCCTGACATAGTTGCAAACATGTCTTTCGGATTTGGTAAGGGATGTTGAGCTACTTGCAGTTGTGGATTTAACGTTACTTTGTAATCTCCACATAACTTTCCTTCACAATAGGAACCTAATGGTGTAGCCCAATCTGAATATGTAACCCTTTCCCAGGAACCTTCATTTTCTAATCTCCTGATTTCTGTTTCAACTGCACTTTTCAATGCATACGGTACTGGTCTGGGAGCACAAAATCTAGGAGAACTGTCAGGTTTCAAAACTAAAATTGCCTTTGCGTTCTTTACTGTACCTATTTTATCTTCAAATACGTCTTGAAACTCTGATATGATATTATCCATAGATACTTCTTTTTTGTTTTCCTCTTGTCTACCTGTAACCTTCAAAATACTAGGCCAATCTAACTTCAAATACTGTAGCCAATCTAAACCTAGCAAAGTTTGTCCATTACCTTTTACTACTGTTAATGGCATTCCCTCTAATTTCTGTTCTTTGTACTGTACTTCTACGTTCGAAGCACCTCTTACCTGAATATCAAAACCATTATAACCTTTCAAAACTCTATTTGTACCTTCTAATAACAAATTAGGAATGCTTTTAACCGTTTTCTCAGACATAATTGATACATCGGCTGCTATGTCAACTTGCATCAAAATTGGTTTACCATTTATTATTACTTCTACCATGATATGTTTCTTTGCACCTTTGTTGACTGAATTAATGCGAAATGCAAAATCAGTTTCTGACCTAACCTGATTATCATGAACATTTTCCTCATTATTCTCTTGACCCATAGTATCAACTGTAGCATTTATTTTCTTTGTGTACTATTTAGGGAATCTACAAGCAGTTGCAAAATGACCCATCTTTCTGCAATTCTGGCATGTCTGTCCAGTAGCAGGGCATTTCTTTGCTTCGTATGCAAGATGATCCGTTTTACCACACCTATAACACTTGGGTTTTTCCTGTTGTTTCTGTGTATAAGCCTGATTCTGATATTTATGAACATTAGTGTTAGGCACTTTTCTATGACTAGGCTTTGACATATTCCTTCTCTGATTCTCATTGGTTTTCCACTTAGAACTTACTGTATTAATTTTAGAATTTTCCATTCTATTGCTTGTAGAACTACCTATTATGTTACTTGGCCTATTTGATGTTTCTAAAGCTCTGCCTTTTATCAATACCTTTTCTAATGTTAAATCTTTATCTTGCAATAATTTCTTTCTTAGCTCTTCTGATGTGCAATGTGCAATTACTTGATCTATGATAACATTTTCTAACTCTAGAAATTCACATGAAACGGCTAAATTCTTTAGTCTAGTCACAAATGCATCTAAACTTTCATTTTCTTTCTGATAAGCCTGCGCTGAAAACTGGTATCTTTCAAAAATTTTATTGACCTGAGGAGCAAAATATGTGGTAAGAGCCTTAATTGCAGCTTCACTTGTGTCATCTGTAGGCTGCAAAGTCTTAAACACTTCCCGAACTTCCCTACCTGCTGTATGAAGTAATAATGCCTTCTTTTGGGCATCCTTCATGTTCCCTAATGCTTCTAAATAAATCTTAAATTCCTCACACCACTGTTGCCATCGTGTTACAACAGAATTGGGCTCAGCAGTGATGCTGAAACGTTCAGGGTGTTCTATATCAAAAGGCATTTTGAGTCTTACCTTTATACCTAAAGTAGGTTAAGCTACTGTTCTGCAGTCACAAGTTTACTTCTTACCTGTTTTGTAGCCTACCCAACTTTAAATTTCACCCTTTCATGTTTTGTTTGTTTGATGAAATTCCTGTTCTGCTGCTTGTACAATCTTCATTGGGCGATTTTCCTCTTGTCCCTTAATGTACATAAGGACCTTCTCTTGTGCTGGCCGTCCTTCTACATAAGGCCCAATGTTTCTTCTGTGTGTTTTCGTCCTCCTGGGCGTCGCCAATTTTTATGTATGACTTTGGTAGGAAGTTCTATTAACCATAATAATTACCTGGGACATACATGAAGAATTGTTAGTAATTATTTCTCAGCTGATCCCATCCTCGTCGCCAATTTTTATGTATGACTTTGGTAGGAAGTTCTATTAACCATAATAATTACCTGGAACATAGATGAAGAATTGTTAGTAATTATTTCTCAGCTGATCCCATCTTTTGTTGTCAATTTTTCTTGGTGGGATTTAATAATACGTTGGTGTTCTTAAAATACAAGTTTAATGATATTTATGACTACATGACTCTTTGACAGCTGACTCCTAAGTGTGTGTGGAGTGCCATACACAATCTGACAAAACCAAAACATTTCTAAACAAAAGAGCATCGCTCTGAAAAGACTTAAAAATCCTACTCCAGTACAAAACTATAAAGAATTACATCATATCTTTGAGGTAATCAACAAATGTTTGAATCCTAATACCAAAATAAATCATTATACTTATGTACAAAGCATAACATGTTTTATTCATGCAATATGATGCAATGTTGCGCAATACCTGTAACACTTGAAACAATATATTACATTATTACAATAATACATAACAGCCCACACCAGCCAGTCATCCAGGTAGGCCACTACTTGGATTCCCTTTAGGCGTAATTGTTGGAGAGCTGCGTTCGCCAGCTTCGTGAAGATCCTTGGGGCTATGTTTAGCCCGAATGGCATGGCTCTGAAGGCGTAGAGTCTTCGTTGTAGCTTGAATCCTAGGTAGGAGGAGAGGTGACGACTGATTGGAATGTGCCAATAAGCGTCTGACAAGTCTATGGAGATGGTAAATACCCGCTTGGGTAGTAAGGTCCTTATATGTGTTGGAGTGTTAGCATCTTGAACTTGTAGTTCACTATGAACTTGTTGAGTGGCAACAAGTACAGAATGACTCTGAGTTTTTCTGAGTCCTTCTTTGGAACACAAAACAGCCTTCCTTGGAACTTGATGGACTTTACCCTTCGGATTACTCTTTTCTCCAAGAGTTCTCGAATGTACTCTTCCAGAACGGGGCTAGAGTGTTGGAAGAATTGTGGGAACGGAGGTGGAGTGCTGTACCAGCTCCAACCCAGTCCATTCTTGATTAGGCTGTGGGCCCAGGGATCAAAGGTCCAACGATCCAGAAGAAGATGAAGTCTCCCTCCTACCGGAAGCATTTCACTTCTGCTGCTGTTGACCTGAGGCCTTGCCTGCTTGACCGCGTCCTCCCCTGAACCCCCTTCACCTTGAGGGGCGTCTAGACGAACCTCTGGCTGATCTTCTAGCTCTTGGACGAAAGGTAGTAGACTGCCCTTCGAATGCTGGGTTAAATGCCAGAGACTGCGTTGTCACGGCTTGGGGTACCCACTGGTACGTGGTCGGGGTTTGTGCCATCATCTGGGGCACTGCGGTCAAAGGAAGTTGCTGCTGTTGATGTCTGTATGGCCTGGCTGGCTGAGAGGGTAGCCTAGGCTTCTTAGTCTTCCTTTTTGGTTGGGGACCCTCATCCGGGGAAGACTTTCTTTTAAGAGATAGGCCCCACTTCTGGAGAAGGTTTCTATTTTCTTTGGCGGCCTTATCCACTACCTCTTTGACCGCTTCACTAGGGAAGAGGTCTTTACCCCAAATGCAAGAGGAGATTAATTTCCTTGGTTCATGCCACACCGCAGCCGAGGCGAATACAAACTCCCTACAAGCTCTCCTATTTTTGTCAAAACTGTAAAGGTCCTTCGTCACTGTGGTCAGATGTGTTTTGGCCACTACCATAAACATCTCGAGCTTTGGGGTCACTTGCCATCGTCTCCAGAGTCGTTTGTAGAGACATTGAAGCGGCAAGTCTTTCTTTTGTCTCTTGCTCCCTACGCAAGAGAAAATCAGACAGCTTCAGGAGGTCTTCACCGAACTGACGTCCGGCAATATCGGCCTCCAACTTCCCGACTAAGAAGGTAAGATGAACGTCCTTCAAGTCTTTCTGGTCCATGGGTAAGGCCAAGGACAGAGGATTACACTCCTCCAAGGAGGGACATGGTTTACCTGCCTCGACCACTTTCAAAACAGCCTTAAATCCCTTTTCCATAAAGGGAAAGGCTCTGGTAGGAGAGGCCACAAAGGAAGGATGCTTCTTACTCAAAGCAGGTACCTTTGAGTTTGTGAAGCCCCTCTCCTTCAATGAGCTTGACAGTAAAGCTTGTGCATTAGTGTGGTCAAAAACTATGACCTCCTTCGGCTCCGTCTCTTCCTTTGAGGCTGGCTCCTTCCTAAGACGGACATAGCAGTCCGGGTACGACTCCTTGCTGGGCCAGAATTCCACCTCCTCGAAGGGAATTGAGCCCAACTTCTCCGAAATGACGATCTTTCCTGTCGTCATAAGCATGTGCTCGGCATACCTCCAAGGATTGGCATGGCATCCGAGCACAAGGGAAGGTCCTTCACGTTGAGCTTTTTCTGGGGCCCACGTGATGCTGCAAGTCTTCGCATCTCCAACTTCATTGCAGCTTCCTTCTCATTATTCTCTTTCTGCATCTGCTGGATCATTCCAACGATGGAAGAAAGAGTCTTTCCCAGATCATCTGGGATAGCAGACGATGTTGAGGGAACAGGTTCAGGGGCCTGCACCAGAGTAACAGACCCCTCGTCGAATTCTTCCTCCTCAATATCCGGAGCCTGGGTCAGCTCCTCTTCCTGGTCTTCTGCCAGGAGGTCCTTTTCGGTGTACTCGGACACCTCAGACATCCTATCGTCCAGCAGGATGTCTTGTAGGGCGTCCGAGACTTCAGAATCCACCGGAATCTGAACCAGAGGTATCTCCGCTTGAGGCTGGGGACTCACTGCATCCGCTGATGCCTTGGGGAAAAGGTAAGCCCTCATCTTCTCGCTTGGAAGATAGGGGCCAGAAGTATTCTTCTGGAAGCCCCTCACCCAGGTTCGAAGCTTTTCCCTCGCTGCGTCAAACACCTCGGTAATCAGGTTAGTGCAAATAGTACATACATGCGGGTCCCAATACCGGAGATCACCTTTGGAGACTGCGCATGCTGCGTGCCTCCTGCAAAAATCATGTCCACAGAAGTTCTTACTGCGGACGTTGCAGAACATACTCCCACACTTTGGATGGTCCTCCTGTAAAGAGAAGAAATTCCATGAATATCAAGTGAAAACGTATCACTGGATAACTAATGTTAAAATATATATAGCTTAAAATAACTAAGCTAGAAAGGAAAGAAGGAAAGACACACACTTGTATTTCCTGCCCAGCCAATTGCTGTAACCTTCCAGATAATAAAATTTTATGGTTATTCTTATTCTGGAATAACCATCAAGGTATTTCCAAAGGAAAATGTAGGTGTAGCTCACACCAATATAAATAACCTTAATATACTGGATAGTTAATAAAGAAAGAACTCACTTTCTTCATCTGTACGGTTTCACAAAAGGCTGTACAAGACAACACAGGAATGTTGGAAAAACTTAGTGTTATAATATATTCTATACTATAGTTTACTCCATGCAGTATATACTATACTGTAAAAATACTGGCTACTGTATATATATAACGTGCCGGCCGGCACGTACCTTAAATTAGTTCCAAGGTATACTACCTTTAGACTACTGGGTGGAAGATCGCTGGTTCAAATGTGTGTACCCGCCTATGAACGCTAGCACCCAGCTGCCGGCCGCTAATTGTAGCAGCCAGCAGATCTTATGGTGAGCCTCTATTGCCGGCCGGCAATGGTATGCTACCTATGCCGGCCGACAGCAAAAAGGAACCAGAGAGCTTCCACCTGCCCAGCTGCCAGCCCCTTGAGCCGGCAGTCGGGCTAGGGTACAAACACTAGAAGAGAAACAGAATGGATGTAAGGACATAAGACGCACCTGCCTTACAGCCCTGCATCCAGAAAGAGTGCACATAAGGAAGGGGAGAATGTGAAATTCAGGCTTCCTTCTATCCAATATCACCTGGCTCTACTTGACAGACATGGATGCGAGACCAAGGGAGGTCTGGGGAACACTCTACAGAAGTTAGGCCTTTGCCGGCCGGCAAAGGACTGAGTCAGCTCCACATCTTAACCTATATTAGGTACATATGTAGAATGACAGCCAAGAGATGTAATGGCTAGGCCATTACTAAGGATAGGGGGGAAAGGGGGAAGAGGGTCCTACAAACTCTGCTTTAGTAATAGATCACCCCGCGGCCAAGAAAGCTCATCCTAGCCTAGGGGTAATCATGGGAGAGAGGCTGGCAAAACTTGCCATCTCCCTCAGTACTAAAACCAAGTTTGGTGTTGTTATTCAAAAGGAAAGAAGAATCTTATCCTTCAAACCGAGAACAACAACACTGGACTAGTCTGCTAGATCACTAGAAGAAGGAATCATCTCATACAGAAACCTTCGGAAGTGGTCTAGGGAGGCTAAGCCTCCTATGTCTGCCCCTGACCTAGCAAAGGAATCTCATTCTTTATGCTAGAAAGAAACAGACCCAGACTGAATACTCTCATGTCCTGCCCCCTCATGAAGCCAGATTCTCTGGAAACAGGAAGGAACAGAACACCCTAATATAGTTATATCCAAATGTTTATTCAGATAAACCATTAGGGTTAAGCCTAAGGCTTAAAACAGAGGGAAAGGGATTGTGCTTAATCTCCGAGGAGAAAAAAGCAACAAGGGAGTGAACGAAAGTATACTAAGGCTCCATAGGCTACTAGCCTAGGCGCGAAGAGAATCGATTACCTAAATCACCGAAACTCTCTCGTATATGATCTTGGAAGAAATATCAACAATATCTTCTATGTATAAAACTGCCTAAAGCTTCAATAAATTTTAAAACACTCGGAAATCTGAATATCATGCATGAAAGTACTAGTGCCAAACACCTAGGCTACGAAGCCTAGCGTAGGCTAGGATTGGTAACTCAATTGCCGAAACAGAAATACTAATGGCATCATATAAAGAATTCCTAAGTAAAGCTAAATAGCTAAAACTATTAAAGCATAAGGGCCAGGAACGTCGCTCTGGCTAACTAAATGACTCATGCATGGCGAGCGACAGCGTCCAGGACGCCTCCGGTAGGCAACAGCTCTTGTAACGAAAATATCGCTATCAAATTATTTTAAAAACACCAAGAGCTTACATTTATACATAATAAAGATAATACTCAACTTTCCAGAGGCAGAAGAGGCTGGAGAAAGCATCATAAGGTTGAAATAATCCAAGATTTACGAGAAAACACAGGGAAAACACTGAGTTGTTGAGCTACGCAAAAAGGAATACAGATGGCGCTGTCAGCGGCACTATGTACGCACTCGAAGCAAGATAAGAGAGGTGCCTTGTTAGCGGCTCTCCCTTCATTCACGTTTTTCGTTTTCTTGCCACTTTGACCCCTCGAAGTGTTAATTCTGTTCGGGGTGTAGATTGCTATGTGGCGTGTCAGGAATACGTCCTCTGATATTATGTGATATCCCTGGTTAAATTTATTTAGGGATATTCGCTCCAGGAGTTAGAATTCTGGATACCTTAAGGTAAATTCTCTGGGAATATCACCGTAGTCAAATATACCCAAGGAAGCTACCCTATAGGAACTTCCATCAGGACGAAATGGCCTGAGCCCAGAAATCTCTTTGTCTTTTATCCATATCAACAAAAGGCTTTCCATCTCCTCCAGGGTAGGGCTACGATGTTTAGAAATAATGGTGATCCCCTTCTTATGGTTTGGCTGCTTTAATGGATGCCTTCTGTTTGATGATCATCGAGATCGTAGACATATTCCAGCAATAATGTTTAGCCAGGTCGCTAACACGCACATCTCACTCATGTTTTTTTTCTATTATTTTTTGCTTTAGTTCTAATGAAAGCAGTGACTTCTTCCTTTTCTCACCACTACTACTTCCTGAACCGAAACTAAACTTTTTAGGACCCATCATTATACGTAAAACCCAAAAACAAAACGTGAATTAGGAAGATAAAAAGCACTGTTAATAATGGGGTGAATAGAAAACAACCACACAATGCGCACGAGATGAGAGGACTGATCAAGGCGATGCTCGATTGGCGCACTCCGACGTGCTGCCATCTACTGGCGTAAACAAGAAACTACAATCGATGCTTCGAGAAAATTCTATGTGTATGATCTACGTCGGATGTTGGAGCAAGACTTCGGGTGTTGAGACGAAAATTTTATCGAATTTTACTTCGGGTGTTGGAAAATTCATATGCAAATACAATCGTATGTAGAGGTTCCACTGTATATATATATATATATATATATATATATATATATATATATATATATATACATATATATATATATATATATATATATATATATATATATATATATATATATATATATACGTATATATATATATATATATATATATATATATATATATATATATATATATATATATATATATATATATATATATATATATATATATTTATACATAAATATATATATATATATATATATATATATATATATATATATATATATATATTATATTTATATATATATATATGTATATATATATGTATATATATATAATATATATATATATATATATATATATATATATATATATATATATATATATATATATATTATATATATAATATATAAAATATATATAATATATATAATATATATATATATATATATATATATATATATATATATATATATATATATAAATATATATATATGATATATAATATATATATATATATATATATATATATATATATATATATATATATATATATATATATATATATATATATATATATATATATATACATATAATATATATATATATAATATATACATATATAATATACAATATATATAATATATAAAATATATATATATAATATAATATAATATATATATTTATATATATATATATATATATATATATATATATATATATATATATATATATATATATATATATATATATATATATATATATATATATATATATACATATAACGGGTTTTGAGCAAAGCGAAAAAACGGATTTTGAGCGACGCGAAAAATCTATTTCTGGGCTCCGACCTGTGCTGCCCAGTGAAATGCTCCTTTAGCATCATTTCTAACTGCTAAATAATACCTGAGAAAAAATTCCATAGGAATGCTAGGTGTGAACCCACCTCGCTCACCTGGAAGGTGTCGGTATATCATAACAAGGGTGTGAAAATCACAATAGGAGGTCTCGTACCAATTAGATATCTCCTCGTCAAATATCCCCGAAACCAAGAGGAGCCGTCCCAAGACCACCACTTACCGTCGCTACCAACAAGCCCACCCACGCCAATGACGTCACTCCTCATTTAGCATCACTCTCGCTTTGTTGCTGTGATAGTTTCACTTGTGGTTTTCGGATTTTAGCGCCCTTTCTGCTCATGATGTCGGACTCTCAAGCTTCCTCATCGAAGTTAAGTACCAGACTTATGTTTTCTGAGCTTTCGGAGGTAGCATTAACCTTACTTTTAGTGTTATTCATGTTTATTTGTTTCGCAATTGTTGTCGGCCCCGCAATGCAGCGGCCATTTTAGTTCTTGCTACCTCCTAGCTCGTTCTTAACTATTTACATTTGGTCTCCCTTACTTTTTGTTATTCGTTTTGAACCTTGCGCTATTACCGATGCTTGAGCAGTTATTTTACTGTTATTGTTATCACCATGGTTATCCCATGCCGTGTTAGGTTATGGCGGCGGCCCTCTCGGTTAGTACCGTGAAAACGCCTTGTGCTGGTATTTTAAGATTAGTTTACTCTTCTCACGATTCTATGGAATCGCTGTTTTTTAAGAGTTTAGTCATGTTATCTTGAAGGGGACTCTCGATCGGCAGTGTTTAACGTTTTTTAGTTTACCATTCAGTTTGTATCCGTTCGGTGTTATGTTGGCACCCTTGTCCAGCCCTGGTCCTCCCCGTACTGGCGGGGGCGCCCTTGCATTTGTTTTGTTGTTACCTGCCTTTCTTGCGTCCCTCTCTCTCATCTTTATTTTATCAGCTTATCTTGCATGCCTTAACCTAGTTATTTTATTCCGTGTTGTGATCATTCGTTATGTTAGTGTCTCGCAATCCTGGTCGGACAGGTTGGTTCTCCTATCCTCGCTCGGCCTCTCGCGATCGCCTCGTATCCACCTGTGGCTCTTTGGCTCCTCCCACTCCCTGATCTCGAGTATGCCTCCCCATACTCCTCTTCCCCTCTGGGGCTCCTCCCACTACCTGAGCCTGAGTATGCCACCGCAAACACCCCATCCCCCCTGGGGATACCTGCCGTCTCTTAGAGACCTGGAGTCAGCTGTTCAGGTTCTCGGCCGATCCCTCTCGTCCGTACGCCCGACCTTCCCACGCCCATCCCTCCCCGGGATACCGCTCGACTCCTTGCCTTATCAGAGCCGAGATCTGTTATACTTGAGAGTTACTCACTTCCTTCCGCCACAGCCGGATTCCCGCCCTCTTCGATTGGCCATCAGGAGATCGGGAGTTTTGCTTGTTTCTTTGGTTGTGAGCTCTCTGTTCATCCCCGATGCGGGATATTACATGGTTTTATTGAGTGTTTATTAACTTAAGGTTCCTTTTAGTAGGGAGTCCACCCCCCCTACCCCGGTAGGTCAGGTGCCCGTCTCCCTCACTCAGTTGTCTCTCCGGAGCCAACGGAAACATGTTATGTTAACCTTATATCTCTACATGTTCACACTCTGATGCCTAATGGATATTATCTCCCTTACCCTTTCCTGGAATGATCTCACCGTACACGGAATTCCCTTATTATTATTACGTTAATCATTAACTTGTACGGTTAATCTCAATTAATGTAAGTTAACTTAATTTGTATGCCTTTTCTCCCGGCCCTACCGGGAGGACCTCCTATAGTATCCTAATGCTAACATTACTTATCGTTTACTCTAGTCCCGGCACACCCGGGATCCCCGTAGGATACTGAATTACCTGTGATACTTATGTATCCTTTATATTACAGGTTGTTCGCTGTATGATGACAGTCTGTGCGGCTGTTCTGCAGCAAGCATGCGGACATGATGTGCGCAGGTCACACGCCCACTGTTCGGTCCACGTCGGTGATTTAACTGTTTGGCACCCCGACAACTGTGTGGTCTGCTACGACCTTGTCTCCATTCTCACTTCGGACTCTGTAAGTGTTCCTACCGTTATTATACGTTATAGTTTTACTTAGACTAATCTCGGGATTTACCTGCTATCCGGTTACATTCTAATTTAAAACTAGTCATAGGAGACTCCGACGACGGTGTTCTCTACCTCCCCTTCATTAGTAACGGTACCTTCTCTTTCAGATTTCGTAGTCTTCCTAGTCTACAGCCTTGGCGACTCTTAAGGTATGGGTCGGCGGGTTCGCCCGCAATGTCAAGGCCCAACACCCCTACGTTCTCTCCGAGGAGATGTGCACCCTCCTTTATCCAAACGCCAAACATTCAGCGGCTGTTCCTAAGGAGGTGGCGGATCCTATCATTGCCGGGATCACTGAACATCTTCTCTCCGAAGACCCCGGTGTTCCGGGAGAATCCATCACCAGTGACGTGGCGGCTCCGAATTTGGACGTCGAGCCCATGGCCTTGGATGAGCCAGACCCAGGTAGGACTGTAAGTGAGGCAAGTGTGTCCCGGTCTAAGATTCCTGTCCTTAGTCCGGCCTTTTCTACATCTTCTACTTCTTCCTTTCCGGGGTTCTCTGGACGACACCCCCACTGATGTCAGCAACCCTCCTGTGTTGGCTAAGGTTAAGTCGTCACGCAAACCCCTAACTAAGACCCGCAGGTCTTCCAATGCGACGAAATCGTCCAGAACCCCTAGGACTTCGTCATCGCGAGTTTCGTCTTCCAAGGTCCCTGTGGACCCAGTCACGCATGCTCCTCCCGCCCCGGAGTTGAGAGTGACACCCGGCTTGCAACCTATGCAGCCGGCGGTAAGCGCCCCGGCGCCTTCCTTCGACATTTCGGCCTTTTCCAATACCTTGGAACGCCTGGGTTCCTTGGTTAACACCCTCGTCTCGAAGGTTCAAAACCAAGAGTCTCTCGTTGAGGGTCTCATGCACTCCGGTCTGCCCCAACAACAGCAGTACGCTATTCCGGATGCCTCGAATCTCCCGGAGTTTGTCAAAAACAATCCGTGGAAGTTGGCAATTCATGCTCCCTTTAAGGATGGGATATTGACCATCGAGGGTTTTGGCACCCGGCCGGTGGAAGATTTAGAGTTCTACCCGCCGGGTCTGCAGCTTCCTTTCCCTGGCTTCGCCCGCCTCACTGAGGAGGCTCTGGTCCGCCTGGACAAAGTTCCTAGGGAGACCCTAATTTACCATAAAGAACAGGCTCAATCCACTTGGGTTCGGACCCTAAATGAGCTGGAGTGCGTCAACACGATGCTCACTCCTTTTAAGAGCTCTTACACCATGTCTGTGGGAGACGAGCGCACCCCTACGCCGTGTGTTACTAAAATTATGGACCTTGCCCAGCAGGCTGTGAACGAAGACAAGCCATTACCGCAGTTACGGAAGACAGACTTGACTTCCCTTGTTTTCCCGGGGGACCATGAGTGCTGGTGCCCCGGCGACATTTACTGTGGGTAAACTGAGCCCTGATCGCGCCTCCACTCAATTTAGTGAAAGACTCCCCAAGCTCTCGGAGTCCCTGATTCGCCTTGAGTATGAGGCTCGTATGCGCCTGTGTCGCTCGATTAACTCGGCAACTATGGCGGAATTGACCTCCTTCCTATATGAAGAGGAACCCCTCTTCAAAGTGCTAACAAAGTCGTTGCTCCACACCTTGTTGTCGGATGCTTATGACTTCCTGGCAGCTAGGCGCCACTGCCGCAAACATGTCTTAGCGGAAGCCACCATCAGGCATGAGCCTAACAGGCTCATTAAGGCCCCAATCTGGGGTACGGACCTATTCCCGAAGATCTGGTGAATAGCGTCCTCAGTGAAGCGGCCAGGGTTAATCAGAGCCTCAAGGTTCGTTGGGGTCTAGTCCCGAAACGTAAGTTTGAATCTGTCGATCCCCAATCTCGCGGCAGGAAGAGACTGAGGCCTTTCCCATCTTATCAAACCCGGCAGCCCCAGCAGATGGTTCAACCGATCCCATTAGCTCAGGGAAACCTCCCTTCCACCTCAAAGGGCCATCACCAACAACAGTACGCGTTGGTCCCTCAGGCTCAGTTAGCCTCCGCTACCTATGCTTCCCCGGTCTACAACCCCACCTTTGAGACTCAGGGGGCCTCTCATGGATACCAGCGTACCAGAGGCTCTGGCGCAAGTGGCACCTTTCGTGCCAGAGCTGGTGGAAGGATCGCCCCTTGAGGCCAAGGTCTCCGTGGAGGACGAGGAGGTAAACCCTCCATGAATTATTGAGACATCCCAGGTAGGGGGAAGACTCTACATCTTCCGGAAGAACTGGACTTTCAGCAGTTGGGCACTCAGTATAATTTCCAAAGGTCTGGGGTGGAGTTGGATAGAAGGGCCCCCTCCACCAACCAGTTTTTACCAACACCCAACAAAAGAGTTAGCCTTGTATGCAGACGATCTGCTTCAAAAGAATGCAATCTCAAAGGCACGTCACTTGAAATTTCAAGGTCGCTTGTTCAGCGTGCCATAGACTCAGACAAAAGAAGAGTAATCCTAGACCTGTCCCATCTGAACTCTTACATTCAATGAGACAAGTTTCACATGCTAACCGTCTCTCAGGTGCGGACTTTACTTCCCCATGGGGCCGTCACCACTTCTATCGATCTTACCGATGCCTACTATCATGTTCCGATAGCAAGGCATTTTCGTCCGTACCTAGGCTTCAAGCTAGGCAAACAAGCATACACCTTCAAAGTAATGCCATTCGGACTAAATATAGCACCCAGAATATTCACCAAACTGGCAGAGACGGTAATACAAGAATTAAGAACCCAAGGAATTCAGGCAGTAGCGTACCTAGACGACTGGCTCGTTTGGTCGAACAACGTCGAGAACTGCCTGACGGCAACAAACAAGGTCATATCATTCCTTCAACACTTGGGGTTCCGGATCAACTTCACGAAATCTCGCCTAGTCCCGAAGTCGACAATCCAATGGCTAGGGTTACAATGGGACCTAAATTCCCACACCCTATGCCTTCCATCGGCCAAAAGAAGAGAAATAGCAAAAAACACAATCCGTTTCCTCAAGGACAAATTGACGTCCAGAAGAAACCAAGAGAGGATTCTGGGTGCCCTCCAGTTTGCCTCAGTAACAGACATATTACTGAAGGCCAGGTTGAAAGACATAAATCGGATTTGGTGTTCCAGGGCGAACAAGAGGTATCGAGACAAAAGAGCTCGTCTCCCTCCAATCCTAAAGAAAAGGCTCAAACCATTGACATTGGTCAAAAACTTGACAAAATCCGTCCTTTTGCAATATCCACCTCCAAAGCTGGTCATTCACACGGATGCCTCCCTAACAGGCTGGGGGGGGATACTCCCAGTTCAAGAAGACCCAAGGTCTTTGGTCACCAATGTTCCGCCAGCTTCACATAAACGTTTTAGAAGCCACGGCAGTGTTCCTCACTCTGAATCGCTTGGCCCCAGCCAGAAACCAACACATCAGATTGGTTCTAGACAGCGAAGTCGTGGTTCGCTGCATAAACAGAGGAGGCTCCAAATCGGGACACATAAATCATGTGATGATAGCCATTTTCTCCTTGGCAACATCCAACAAGTGGCATCTGTCAGCAGTCCATCTGGCGGGGGTACGCAATGTAGCGGTGGACGCTCTGTCCAGAACGACGCCGCTAGAGTCGGAATGGTCCCTGGACCTTAAGTCATTCAAGTGGATTCTATCCCAGGTTCCGGCCTCCAGGTGGACCTGTTTGCGACAGAGTCCAACCACAAACTAGAGTGCTACGTAGCCCCCAACCTGGACCCCCTAGCCTACGCCACAAACGCAATGTCACTGGATTGGAACATTTAGGAGAAGATTTATCTATTCACTCCAATCAACCTGTTGACAAAAGTGTTGGACAAGCTCAGAACTTTCAAGGGGCAAGTGGCTCTAGTAGCCCCCAACTGGCCCAAGAGCAATTGGTTCCCCCTTCTGGTGGAACTGGGCCTCCGCCCCTGGCGGATCCCCAATCCAATACTAACACAGACAGTACAAACTTGCACTGTGTTCGCGTCCTCTAACGCTCGGAGTGCCCTAACTTTATGGACTTTATGAAATTCGCGGCCCAAAGAGGCGCAGATATTGACCCTCAAAAGACTTTATTTTTGGAATCAGATAAGAGGGAGTCCATCCTTCGACAATATGACTCGGCTGTCAAGAAACTCGTCAAGTTCTTAAAGGACTCAAAGGTTGAGAGAATGACTATGAACCTAACAGTAACCTTTTTTAGGACTCTATTTGAATCTGGCCTAGCAGCTAGCACTATTACTACCATTAAATTGGCCTTGAAAAAGATTTTTCAGATTGGATTCAATATTGACCTTACGGATTCATACCTCTCTT
The DNA here is from genome assembly GCF_036898095.1 of Palaemon carinicauda. NCBI lineage: Eukaryota > Metazoa > Arthropoda > Malacostraca > Decapoda > Palaemonidae > Palaemon > Palaemon carinicauda. The sequence goes on from NC_090751.1 coordinate 73,869,073, forward strand.
CCATTCCTAAAGCTTGTGCCAGATTGAAACCATCAACTCGTCCTACCGCAGTTTCCTGGTTTCTGAATGATATTCTCAAATTAGCTTCTGACACTCCTAATGAATCATGTGCCTATATCCCATTATTACGGAAAACCCTATTCCTAATGAGCTTAGCCTCAGGTGCCAGAATTTCGGAGCTTTCAGCCTTTTCTAGAAATCCAGGCCATATTGATTTTCTCTCGTCAGGAGAGGTTCTATTCTCCCCTGACAAAACATTCCTAGCAAAGAATGAGGACCCCCAAAGTAGATGGTCCCCTGGAAGATTGTTCCCCTTCCACGGGATCCATCCTTATGCCCAGTTACGACTTTGAAAGCCTACTTAAATAGAACTTCCACTAAGTCCTCGGGGCCCTTATTTACTAGAGAGAACGGAGGAACCATCACCCTTAAAGGGATCAGACAACAGATTCTGTACTTCATTAAACAGACTAACCCAGAATCATTCCCACATGTCCATGATATTCGAGCTGTAGCTACTTCTATTAATTATTTCCATCACATGAAATTTGATGACCTCACGAAATATGCAGGCTGGAAGTCCCCAACAGTTTTCAAACGCCACTATTTAAAACCTTTGGATGCCCTAAAATTTGCTACAGTGGCAGCAGGAAATGTGGTTCCTCCTGATCATCATGAATCTTAATCACAAGGTCTTGCTTCCCCCCCCCCTTTTTTTTTTCTCCTCCCCTTACCTGCCTCACTTATTGTCCCTTCAGTGGTTTGGTTTATCTTTTGGATCGCACCCTTCAGTTGCATCCTTATGTACAGTCCTCAACAATTTATAATTTTTGCCCATGATCACTTATATTCATTCGAGATTGTTATATTTTATCCTTGCAGTAATCTAATTGTTTTGAACTTGTCCTGGTATTCTCTTAGTTGGGACCTTATTTTGATGCTTATGTTTTTCTCCTATATACCCTAGGATTATACATTCAGTTTGCATCCCATGTTTTATACTTATATTGCATTTATATTGTTACATAAGGAGTTTTTTCATTTATCTCAAATACCTTGTATTTACATTTATCGTGTATTAAATCATGTTTTTGATATGTTTGACTTTAATTTTTCTTTTTCAATTAAGATTTTGGTTCCAAGTTTGGGACCATTTCTCTGGTACTATTTCACTGGCCGTCACAGATCGGACCCCAGAAAAGGGGTTTTGACGAAGGAAAAATCTATTTCTGGGCGAGAGACCTGTGCCGCCCAGTGAACCCACCCTCTGCTCGCCCTCCCTGATGGACCCAAACTTGGGTGCTATGAGGAGTGACGTCATTGGCGTGGGTGGGCTTGTTGGTAGCGACGGTCGGTGGTGGTCTTGGGACGGCTCCTCTTGGTTTCGGGGATATTTGACGAGGAGATATCTAATTGGTACGAGATCTCTGCTTGTGAGTTTCTAGCCCTTGTTATAATATACCGACACCTTTCAGATGAGCGAGCTGGGTTCACACCAAGCATTCCTACACAATTTTTTCTCTGGTATTATTTAGCAGTTATATACCTTAGAAATGATGCTAAAGGAGCATTTCCATGGGCTACACAGGTCTCTCGCCCAGAAATAGATTTTTCCTTCGTCAAAATCCCTTTTTTGGGTGAGGTAGCCATGTCGTCCTGATGGAAGTTTCTTCAAAAGTAGCTTCCTAGGTATATTTGACTACAGTGATATATCCCAGAGAATTTACCAAAGGTATCCAGAATTCTAACTCCTGGAGCGAATATCCCTTAAAATTTTACGAAGGGATATCGCGTAATATCAGAGGACGTATTCTTGACACGTCTCATGGCTATCTACGCCTCCAATAGAGCTTTCACTTCGAGGGGAAAGGGAGGCAAGAATAAGGTGAGTTGTTAAAGAGACAACGCTTTCGACACTCCTACTGCTCTGCATATAGTGCGCTAGTTCGCCACCGCGAGGCGCCACCAAATCATTCTTTGTAGCTTTGTAGGTGTTGCAGATACAGTACCATAGGGAGGGATTCATTATCCTTTTGTTAAAAAGAGGGTGGGTCCATCAGCACGACATGGTTACTTCACCCAAAAATAGATTTTTCGCTTTTGGGCTCAGGCCATGTCGTCGTGATGGAAGTCTACCAGAGCATTAATGTATCTGTGGATTTTCAATAGTGCCGTTCATCTCGAGCTAAATCTTTCCTTTCGGTCTTTAGACCTAGACACACTTGATGTTACCGTTATACATCAATCAGCTGATCATGAAATATGTTAGTGCTTCCTGCCTCCTACAGGGAAGAGTCTGGGTAGATTGGAAGAAAAACCCCGAGGATTGTGAGTTCAAGGAACAATCTAGCAAACAGTTTGTATATTAGTGTCATCATATACGTAAAGCATAGTTTGTACTAGGATGTTATTGATTTGGACAGGTTACTGTACCTCCCAGGTCTGTCGATAAAGAGACGGACAGGTTTATATACGTGTAGGAAACCTTAAACAGTAAAATGAACAGTCTAGTACAATAAGATCTTACCTGTTTGCTTGGAACAATATGAATCTTAGTTCCGATATCTACTTAACCCTGGATATGTACGCTCTTCGGACACCCCTTCAAGGGTATACTCGGTCGAGCGCGACCCCGACGCCAAAAAAAATTCTTGAAAAATCTGTTTTTGCAGTAACCTCCTTTTTTTTTTGCCAAAAAAAAAGTTCAATGAATGCTTAAAACTACTGTAAAGATAAATACTACTCATCTGCAGAAAAACTATTTATTATAAATATTTTTAAAAATTAAGTAGAAAAAAAAGACCTTACATAAAAATTCATAAAAAGAAATTTATACATATATACACAAATCTTTTTAGGAATTGATTCTTGAATATTTAGGACACATCTTGATGTATTTTGGATGAAGTCGGACCCATGGAGGTGAAGGTCTGAAATGAGAAAAAAAGGGTAACTTTTTTTGGCCAAAAAATTTGTCCAAATTTCATGAATTTTTTTGGGTACCCAAATGAAATAGGAAGTGGCTAATTTTTTTAGGGAATAAACATATGTTATCCTAAAATAGAAATATGTAAAAAAATCTTCATTATTTTGTAAATTACATTTATATCAGGGGCCATATCTAAAGATCATTTTTTGAGTACTTAGAAATTTCGTAAAGAAATACATATTTTTTAATATATAGTATGATATTTATGCAGGTAAAAATATACCAGAATATCACAAATTCTATAGGGAACAAGAATATATATAGATAGGGCAACTTACGCTTCGGATATGTCCACAAAATTGCCGCCAACCACAGTGACTCAGACTCCCTAATCTGCCACCTGAAATGTAGGAAGGGTATGTCAATTTCAAGGTGTTATTTACTAATCTAATTATTCTTGGATATGCATAAAAATTTTATGGTGGATTGCTGGATGATTGTCGATTATTTTACGACTATAAAATTAGAATTCTGACCCCAAAAAAAATTTTTGAAGGGAAATAAAATCGAAAAAAATGTAAAACAATATAATATTTTAGCTAAAAAAATTTGATGATATTCAATCAAAAAAGAAGTAAACAAAATTTTCCGACAAATAAACATCTAAATGAATCATTACTCTGTGATAGTTCCTTAGTACGTAGTAATTTTGAAAGAAATGGGAAAAAACGAAAAAGTGGCAATCGCAGGAAAATCGAACACATACCTATATATACGCCATATCTGGCTAAAAATAAAGATAGGCATGGGTAGCCACATCATCTAGAAACACTTTCCAACAATATAAAAATATAAGTTTTGCGAAACTACTTGCCAATTCCTTACGGTAACATGACTAAGCAAAAAAATGCAAAACAAATAAAAAGGGGCACTCGCGGAAAAATGGCCAACATTCTAATATACGGCATTTCAGAAAAAAAAAATTTCAGCCACGTGCTAGGCAAACCATCAAGGCACATTTTCCGACAAATAAACATCTAAATGAATCATTACTCTGTGATAGTTCCTTAGTACGTAGTAATTTTGAAAGAAATGGGAAAAAACGAAAAAATGGCAATCACAGGAAAATCGAACACATACCTATATATACGCCATATCTGGCTAAAAATAAAGATAGGCATGGGTAGCCAGATCATCTAGAAACACTTTCCAACACTATAAAAATATAAGTTTTGCGACACTACTTACCAATTCCTTACGGTAACATGACTAAGCAAAAAAATGGAAAACAAATAAAAAGGGGCACTCACGGAAAAATGGCCAACATTCTAATATACGGCATTTCAGAAAAAAAAAAAAAATTCAGCCACGTGCTAGGCAAACCATCAGAACACATTTTCCGACAAATAAACATCTAAATGAATCATTACTCTGTGATAGTTCCTTAGTACGTAGTAATTTTGAAAGAAATGGGAAAAAACGAAAAAATGGCAATCACAGGAAAATCGAACACATACCTATATATACGCCATATCTGGCTAAAAAAAAGATAGGCGTGGGTAGCCAGATCATCTAGAAACACTTTCCAACACTATAAAAATATAAGTTTTGCCACACTACTTGCCAATTCCTTATGGTAACATGACTAAGCAAAAAAATGCAAAACAAATGAAAAGGGGCACTCGCGGAAAAATGGCCAACATTCTAATATACGGCATCTCAGATAAAAAAAAAAGACATGCACGTGTTAGCCCAACCATCAAGGCACACTTTCTAACAAATAAACATGAAAAAAAATCAATAATATACGGCAATTCCTTACTACGTAGTAAATTTTTACAAATATTGAAAAAAAAAAAACAGAAATTGGCAACCGCAGGAAAATACCCCACATACCAATATCTACGGCATATCTGACAAAAACAAAGTCACGCATGGGTAGCCAGATCATCTAGACACACTTTCCAACACTAAAAAAGCAAAAGTTTTGCGACACTATTTGGCAATTTCTTACGGAAAAATGACTTGGCCGAAAAATGACTTGGCCAAAAAATGAAAAAAAATGAAAAAGGGGCACTTGCGGTAAAATAGTCCTCGTGGTGATGAACGACATTTCAACTAAAAAAAAAATCATGCATATGGTAGCCAAACAATCCACCAAGACTTTTCACAACTGATAACCTATACAAGTTACACCATTCTACGACAATTTCATAATACGTAATAATTTTGATAATTATGCAACTTACCTTAGAAAGGTAAACTCGGTCGCACTTGACCCCGACACGTCTCAGAAATCTGGGAAGGAGTACGGCTACAGCGATGCACATCTGGACACTACTAGAGCGTGTAGGCGAGACACCGACTGCAGGTCGATCACCCACAAATTCAGTCACGAGGGTGAGTCACGTGAGAAAACCCTCTTTTGTTTTGACGCTCGGGGTCGCGGATGACCCACCGTACCGTTCCAGGGTTAAATATCAAAAGAGTCAAGGATGCTCTGACTTATACACACACTGGAATATTTGGGGTGAAAGAGACGCAAAGATTCGTTCTATTATTCATTACAAAAATAGGAATCATGGTTGTATTCAATTACAATGTTTGCTGAATAATTCTGCATAACAGCATAAACTGTAATAACAGAAATAAATAGGGTTTACCTGAAAAGGAAAACATTAGCCACTCTAAGGGAAATATAAGAATTTCACTATACATTATATTGTTACTAGGAACACTGTGCATATAAGAATGCCTGGCACTCGTGTCAGTCTATTATGCTTAATGTCACCTGTGTAGGGAGAACAGTCTATAGTGTCATCACTTAAACACAAAACTCAACATGATATGCCTTACGAGTCTATCATGTACACCCTTCACTATAAGTCCCAAATAGTGCACTGTTCTTCGCAGTAATCAAGCAGCAAGTTTTATTACACTGCCCGCTGCCACCACATGAAATTTAATTTCTTGTAATTGCTTCGCGTAGTGCTTGAAGAAGACCCTCGAGGACTTCCATCCAGTATAAGCACGAAGGCTTTCAAACGACATCGTTTGGAAGAAATTCAGAGACAAGGCAACTTTTCTCGGATCATGACCTGCGGGTGTACTGTCTGGATCCGCTCTGCGAATAAAGTAGGTGATTTTCGTCCTTATTTGTTTCAAAGATAACGTTGAACCGGAAGTCTCTCCCCTGAAAAGCTGACCTCCCTTAAAGTCTGAAGTTCTACGAAGATAGACCTTTAGGCATTCCACTGGGCAGAGGGATCCTTCTTCCTTCAGAGGGCAGATTCTCCAGGGACCCCATCTCTTAATGGGCAGCTCATTCTTGGCGAGAAATGTCGGGTCTGGAAAGAGGTTCAGTTTTCCATTGTCTGTGAACTGAATGTGGCCATCATCCCTCGAGATGGCAACTATATCGCTAACTCTGGCTCCCGAGGCTAGTGCAAATAAGAATATCACCTTCTGAGTCAAGTCTTTCAGCGAGCAATCCTCATTGTTCAGGGTTGATGCTAAATGAAGAACTTTGTCCAAGGACCATGAAATGGGCTTAGGAGGAGCTGCGGGCCGAAGTTTAGCGCGAGCTTTAGGGATCTTGTTGAAGATTTCGTTGGAAAAGTCTACCTGGAAGGCATAAAGCATTGGTCTGGCAAGGGCAGATTTACATGTATTAATCGTATTGGCTGCTAAACCTTGTTCATGAAGATGGATGAAGAAGGACAAACAGAAATCAGTAGAGATCTCCTGAGGTTTCTTCGCCTTAAAAAAAGGCCACCCACTTCTTCCAGGAAGACTCATATTGTCTTCTTGTTGACTTTGACTTGTATTCTTCTAGGAAGTTAATACTGTCCCTAGAAATCCCGAAGAGTTTCTTGACCGCTAAGGCGAGAAAATCATGAGATGAAGGTTCTGAGTTTTCACTGATGAAGCTGAGACAGTCAATTTCTCCACTTGCTGAGTCAGAACTGTGTCCGGCAACGGGATCAGTTTCAGGCGTAGTTCCGTTACTAGGGGGAACCAAACGCTGTTGGGCCACTTGTGGGCCACTATTGCTGCTGTCCCCCGAAAGGATCTCAGTTTGTCGAGGACTTTCAGCAGAAGGTTGGTTGGAGGGAATAGGTAGATCCTGGACCATCTGCTCCAATCTATGCACATCGCATCCATTGCTTCCGCTAAAGGATCCTCGTACGGGGCTACATACCGGGGTAGCTTCTTGTTGTCACTCATTGCGAAGAGGTCTATCTGCAGTCCTGGGACTTTGCATAAGATGAAGGAGAACAATCTTGCGTCTAGGGACCATTCTGACTCTATCGGTTTTGTCCTGGATAGAGCGTCCGCTGTCACATTGCGGAACCCTTGAAGGTGGACTGCTGACAAGTGCCATTTCTTCTTCTCCGCTAGGCGGAGGATGGCTAGTATCACTTGGATTATGTGAGGCGATCTTGACCCCTGTCGGTTTAGGCATCTCATTATGACTTCGCTGTCTAGAACCAGACGGATGTGGATTGAGCAGCGGAGTTTCAGTTTCTTTAGGGAAAGAAAAACGGCCATGGCTTCTGGGAAATTGATGTGGAAGGTTTTGTAGAGGGGAGACCAGGTTCCTTGGACTTTCCGATGATGAAAGTTCCTTGTTCTTTAGGTTTTTGGCCTCCAACCATGGCTTGAGTAGGGATCGCAGACGATTTGGTATCGGTCTTTGTAGATCTCTTCGAGCATTTGATGCGTATTTTCTCCAGACTCCTGATGCATCCTTTAATTGTGCTCTCAATACTGGATCTGTCACTGAGGCAAACTGGAGAAGGCTTTTGACAGATCCTGCTATCTCTTTCCTTTTCTTTGATGGAATGGAAAGGCAGTGCAACTGCAAGTTCCAGTGGGCGCCCAGCCACTGAAACTTTTGAACTGGAGACAGTCGAGATTTTTCCAAGTTGATCTTGAATCCCAAGTGTTCCAGGAACTGGATCACTTCCTTGGAGGCTTGCCTGCACTCTCCTTCGGATTCTGCCCACACCAGCCAGTCGTCCAGGTAGGCTACCACCTGGATTCCCTTTAGGCGTAGTTGATGTATGACTGCATTCGCAAGCTTGGTGAATACCCTTGGAGCTATGTTCAGTCCGAAGGGCATGGCTCTGAAAACCTACTGTCTTCTTTGTAGTTTGAATCCCAGGTAGGGGGAAACTTGACGGCTGATTGGAACGTGCCAGTACGCATCCGTCATGTCTATGGAGACTGTGTGTGCCCTTTTGGGCAACAGGGTCCTGATGTGTTGAAGCGTCAGGATTTTGAACTTGTAGTTCACTATGAACTTGTTGAGTGGTGACAAGTCCAGAATTACTCTGAGCTTTTCCGAGTCCTTCTTCGGAACACAAAATAGCCTTCCTCGGAATCTGACAGAGTTCGCCTTCCTTATAACTCTTTTGCTCAAGAGTTCCTGAACATATTCTTCCAATATGGGGGTTGAGTGTTGGAAGAATTGAGGGAAGGTTGGTAGAGTTGATTTCCAACTCCACCCTAGTCCGTTCTTGATTAGGCTGTGGGCCCAGGGATCAAAGGTCCAACGATCCCGGAAGAAGAAGTCTCCCTCCTACCGGTAGCATCTCACTTTGAGTGCTGGGAGGAGGATTTACCTCCTTGACCACGTCCATCCTTGTTGCCCCTACCTCTGAAGGGGCGTCTGGAGGAACCTCGAAAGGATCCTCGAGATTTCGGTCGAAAGGTCGTAGACTGCCTTTCAAACACTGGGGTGAACACTGGTGACTGAGTCGCCAGTGTTTGGGGCATCAGTTGGAAGGTGGTGGGTGGTTGTGCCACCATCTGGGACACCGTGGCCACGGAAAGCTTTTGCTGTTGCTTAGGCCGAGAGGGCACTTTAGGTCGTTTTGGTCTATTCTTCGGCTGGGGACCCTCGTTAGCTGAAGATTTTCTTTTAGGGGACAAGCCCCATTTAGAGAGAAGGTTTCTATTCTCAGTGGTGGCTTTGTCCAAGACCTCTTTGACCACTTCACTTGGGAAGAGGTCTTTTCCCAGATGTTAGAAGCTATCAGCTTCCTTGGTTCGTGTCTCACCGCAGCCGAGGTAAACACGAACTCTCTGCAAGCCCTACGGGCTTTAATAAAGTTGTACAGGTCTTTTGTTACTGTCGCCAAATGGGATTTGGCAAAGACCATGTACATATTCGGGGTATCTGGGATGCTTGCCATTGTCTCCAGGCCAGTCTGCAGAGACAAAGAAGCAGCAAGACGTTCTTTTGTCTCCTGTTCCCTACGCAGGAGAAAGTCCGACAGCTTGAGGAGGTCTTCGCCGAACTGTCGTCCGGCGATATCTGCCTCCAGCTTCCAAACTGTGAAGGTGTTGTTTACATCCTTCCAGTCCGCATCGTCTGATGGGAAGACAAGGGAGAAGGGTCTACACTCTTCCAGTGTAGGGCACGGTTTCCCTGCCTCAACTGCCTTTAAGGCTGCCTTAAGCCCTTTGTCCACAAAGGGAAAGGCACGTTTAGGGTCAACAATGAAGGACGGGTGCTTCTTGCTGAGAGCCGGCACCTAAGATATAGTAAATTCCCTCTCCTTTAAGGTGGTGGTATATAAGGCCTGAGCCTTAGAGAGTTCAAGGACAATAGTTTCCTTCGGCTCTGTTTCCTCTTTGGATGCAGGTTCCGTCTTAAGACGGACATAGCAATCCGGGTAGGCCCCTTTGCTGGGCCAGAACTCAATTTCCTCCAATGGGACAGTGCCCAGTTTTTCTGAGAGGAAGATCTTCCCCCCGAAATGGGTATGTGCTCTGCGTACCTCCAGGGGTTAACGTCAGAGAAGGGGGGGGGAGATCCTTAACGTTTAGCTTCTTCGGGGCCAAACGTGTTGCAACTAGCTGATGCATTTCAGTTCGAAGAGAGGCCTTCTTCTCGGACGATTTCTTTTGAATGTCCTGCACCATGGACAGCAATGAGTGCAATGTACTCGTGATAGAATCTAGTTGGGGTGCAGTGGAAGAGGTCGAAGGCACCGGCTCATTCACTGTGGCCAATAATACCAAAATCGTTTCGGCTTTCACGGTTTCTGTCTCAGGTGGAACGTCATCCGCCTGATCCAATTTCTCCACTAGTTGATTGTTCTCAGTCTCCTCTGAGACAACTGACATGTTGTCCTCTAATTGGATGCTCTCTAAGGAATCTGAAACTTCAGATTTAACCGGAATCTGAACCAGGGGAATCTCAGGCTGAGCCTGGTGAATAACCGCATCCAAAGATGCCCTAGGGAAAAGACAAGCCCTCATCTTTTCGTTAGGAAGGTATGGGCCAGAAGTGTTCTTCTGGAAGCCTCTAACCCATTTCCGCAGCATTTCCCTTGCTGCGTCCCTTGACTCAGTGGACTTTTGATCATCAAAAGCCTCTCTAACCAGTTTTTCACAAACGGTACATACCTGCTGGTCCCAGTACTTGAGAGCCCCCTTGGTGACTGCGTAGCAAGCATGGGCCCTGCACATGTCGTGGCCGTAGAAGTTCTTACTACGGACCCTGCAAAAACTATTCCCGCACTCGGGATGCTCTTCCTGTAAAGAAAGAAAAGCATATAAGTATTTGGTGAAATTCTCAGATTTCAGCATACATAATACAATTTATATTAGCTTGGATAGGGTAAGGTATAAATAGGAAAGACACCTACATGTGTTTCCAGTCCAGCCAATTGCTATGACCTCCTCCAATATTGAAAGTAGAATTCTTAGGAATTCTTAGGGGATGATGATATCCTATGATATAAAGTGTCTTCTTGACACAATCTTCCAGTTTCAATATTGAGGATTAAGGACAATAATGGATCATAACCATTAATGGAAGAGAGAATCGCTCTCTTATATGTGATGATCTCACAATAGGCTACCCATGAAGCACCTTGTAGGTTGGAAAAACTTTGGGCTACAGCACTGACTGTTTGGTAACAAGTTGCCAGTCATGTCAGGCCTGCCGGCACCTGCCGGGACCTGCCGGCTTCTGCCGGGAAGCCGGCACATGCCGGCCTATTCTGGGCTATTGAAGGCAATTATTGTGTTCATAAAATTGAGTGGTAGACCACCGGAAACGACTCTGCCGGCTGCCGGCGGCAGCGGCTCTGCCGGCCGGCAGTGGGTCCGCCAGCGGCGGCGGCGGTTCTGCCGGCCGGCAGTGGTTCTGCCAGCCAGCGGCGGCTCTGCTGGCCGGCAGCCGAGGATCCTTCAATCAAGGGGACCCGGCAGCAGTCGGAGGCAGATGACCAGGTATGGGTGGCCGGCAACTCAGCAGCCGGCAGTCGGTCCCTGAATGTCTATTGTCTTTGGGTTGTCGATCAACGACATTCCCAGTAAGCGGCGGCAGGGCAACTGCCGGCCGGCAGACAATTGACATGGCCCAGTACAAAAGTAAGAGAGAAAGAGAGGATGGAGGAAGGCAAGGGCTCAGCCTTGCCGGCCTGCATCCAGAATGAGGGTTCAAGTGGAAGGGGGAATTAAATTCGGCCTTCCACCCAACCATATCCCAGTCATAAGGGCTATGGAAGGCAGTCCAAGGGAGGACTGAAGAACACTCTAAAGAATATGAGGGTACCCGCCGGCAGCCGGCATGGCCGGCGGCTGACGGGGAACCTCAAGCCAGTCCTACAATAACCCTTAGGGTCAATGTAGAACGACGGCCAGGAGGGTGTTGGTTCATTCAACACGAAAGAGATAGAGGGGAGGGGGTAGGTGTCCTACAGGTAAGGTAATGCCCGAAGGCACACTTAACCCAAGGGATTCTGGTCTCGTGGAGTAACCTCAGGTAGGAGAAATCATTTCCCCAAGTTGGGTTAGTCAAGGGAGAGGGCGTCCGTAGGACACCAACTCACTGGAGAACAGAATCTCGAGCCAGAGACCTTAGGCAGTGAAGAAATCATTTCTTCGGTCTGTCTACCAGCACAGGACTGTCTGCTAGGCCAAGGAAGGGGGAATTGTCATACAAAAACCCCAAGTATGGTCTAGGGAGGTCTAGCCTCCTGTAAGAGCAGCTTAACCTGACATGGGAAATCATTTCGCCAAGACAGGAAGATGCCTAATACAGACTGATACTCTGATGTCCCATTCTAAACTCAAAACCGACTCAGTCGTTAGGAGAAAAAAAACGGAACGTCTCAGTAAAACTTTGCTAGAACTCGGTTCACAGCAAAGAAAACTGAGAATAGCCTAGGCTAATCAGAGGGAAGGGGGATTACTCTTAAATCTCCTAGGAGATTAGTATCGACTTAAAAGGTATAGGAGGTGTCAGTCTCCCCTTAAAAGACAATACAGGAGCAATGGGGACATGTATGAAAGTATACTAAAGCCACTAGGCTAGTAGCCTTGGAGTATGAGAATCATTCACCGAAACTCTCTGTATACTATCTTGGAAGAGGAAAGCATATTTAAGTAATATCACAAATGTGTAAAATATTGCCTGTGCTTCAATAAAACTTTACCAGGAAGGTTATATCATGCATGAAGTGTGTAGGTGCCTAGGCTAGGAAGCCTAGCACTCGTGAGGCTCGAAATAAATAGCCAAATCCACGACAACAATGACATAATATAAGAATCCCTTGCTAAATTTCTAAATAGCTAAAGTTATTAAAGCGAATAATGCCGGGAAAGGGTCGTTTTGGCTAACTAAATGTATAGAAAGAATGACCGCATCCATGACGCCATCCGGCTGGCAACAGCTTACATTTACACAAGATAAAGATATTACTTAACTTTCCAGAAGCTGATTAGGCTGGTGAAGACATCATAACGTCCAAAAACTCCAAAATAGCTAGAGAGAACACGGGATAACACCGGTCAAACGAAGCTACGATAGAAAGAATGACTTGGTGGTGCCTCGCGGTGGCGAACTGGCGCACTATTTGCAGAGCAGTAGGAGTGTCGAGAGCGTTGTCTCTTTAACGACTCTCCTTATTCTTGCCTCTCTTTCCCCTCGAAGTGAAAGCTCTATTGGGGGCGTAGATAGCCATGAGACGTGTCAAGAATACGTCCTCTGATATTACGCGATATCCCTTCGTAAAATTTTAAGGGATATTCGCTCCAGGAGTTAGAATTCTGGATACCTTTGGTAAATTCTCTGAGATATATCACTGTAGTCAAATATACCTAGGAAGCTACCTTTGAAGGAACTTCCATCACGACGACATGGCCTGAGCCCAAAAATCTATTTTTGGGTGAGATAGCAATGTCGTCCTGATGGAAGGTTCCTTTAAGTAGCTTCCTAGGGTATATTTGACTATAGTGATATTCCCAAAGAATTTACCTTGTCTCCAGAATTCTAACCCTTGGCGCAAATATCCTTAAAGTTTCCTTTAAGGATATCGCATAATATCAGGGGACGTATATCTTCATACGACACATAGCAGTCTTCACCACGAATAGCGTTTTTGCTTCGAGGGGGAAAGTGGCAAAAATAGAAGGGGAGCCGTTATCAAGGTACCCTTCCTCCGTTACTATCTGAGTATCTAGATGGCGCCATCGTCGCCGCCATGTTTATTTCTTGTAGCGTTGAGCAAGGTGCTACACATACAGTAGTTTCGGGAGGGATCCTGCCAAGGCCTTTTCATAGAAAGGAGGGCGGGTCCATCAGGACGACATGGCTATCTCACCCAAAAATAGATTTTTTGCTTCGCTCAAAATCCGTTTTTTTGGGCTCAGGCCACGTTATCCTGATGGAAGGTTACCAGAGCATTAATGAATCTGTGGATTCCCGAATGTGCTTTAACCACAAGACAATATTTCCTTGGTCACTCAAATCTTAGAGACATATGACGTTACCATTATACGTCATTACTTCTAATCATGAACTATGTTAGTGCTTCCTGCCCCCTGCAGGGAAGAGTCATACCAGACTCGGGAAAAGTCTCGAGGTTTGCATATCCCATATGAACAAACCTAGCAACAAAAGCATACAGGTCTCACTGTATACAAAACCAGTTGAAGTTTATATTCCCAATACGAACAAAGGTTTACATAAGCCAACATAGCATCCAAGGCATACAGGCTTAGCTGTATGCAACAACAGACAAATTTGTATCCGTGTAGGAACAAAGAATGCATAGGCAGAAAAGGTTTGTATTCATGTAAGAACAAAGTTATTTCAATTGTTTTCATGTCAATATGCAGATTATAAAGGAATAAATAAATAATGCTCAGACATCTCTATTTTCTTAAATTTGGGGCGAAATAAAACGCAAATACCAATCAATATTTTATTGGTAATCAATAAATAGTAATTCAACATACATTATATAGTAACACTAAAAAATGTTAGTGAAAACAAAGAAACATAAAAATGCAGACAAGACCAGAAATACTTGTTTCACCTGAAAGGAAACGATAATAAATGCCACCGAACTAAAAATTTAATAAATTTTCTAATATGTATATCTGCGAATGACTGTCTTTTCACACTGTATAAAAAAAACATGGCACAAGTGTTAACTCTATGTTTCTTCACCTTTAGTAACTGGAACAGTCCATAGTGTCACCCTGGTGACACTTCACTTTACGTGTTGCACTGTAAGTTTTAGCACACTACCTGCCGCCACCACATACCTTTTCAACTCTTGCACTTGATCCGCGTAGTGTTTAAAAAACACTCTGGATGACTTCCATCCAGTATACGAGCGAAGACGCTCGAAATCCATGTATTGGAAGAAGTTCAATGATGAAGCAATTTTCCTAGGATCGTGACCTGCAGGTGTACTGTCAGGATCCGCTCTGCGAATGAAGTAGGTGATCTTTGCTCTTAGTTGTTTTAAGGACAAGTTTGAGCTCGATGTTTCTCCTTTAAAGAGCTGTCCTCCCCTGAAGTCTAAAGTTCTACGAAGATAGACCTTTAGACACTCTACTGGACACAGCGAGGCATCTTCCTTCAGAGGGCAGATTCTCCAGGGACCCCACCTTTTAGTAGGTAGCTCGTTCTTGGCAAGAAACGTTGGGTCAGGAAAGAGATTCAGTTCTCCCTCTTCTGTGAACTGAATATGGCCCTCATCCCGAGAAAGGGCCACTATTTCACTAAGCTTGGCCCCTGAAGCTAGAGCAAAAGAGAATACTGTATAACTTTTTGAGTCAGATCTTTCAGAGAGCAGTCCTCATTGTTCACTGTTGAGGCAAAGTGTAGGACCTTATCCAAGGACCATGAGATGGGCTTCGGAGGTGCTGCAGGCCTAAGTCTAGCACAGGCCTTAGGGATCTTGTTAAAGATTTCATTGGATAAGTCTACTTGGAAGGCGTAAACCAAAGGTCTAGTCAAGGCAGATTTACACGTTGTTATCGTGTTGGCTGCTAAACCTTGTCCATGAAGGTGAATAAAGAAGGATAAACAGAAATCAGTTGAGATCTCTTTTGGTCTTCTTGCTTTGACAAAAGCAACCCACTTCTTCCAAGCCGACTCATATTGCCTTCTGGTAGATTTAGACTTATATTCTTCTAAGAAGTCTATACTGTCTTTCGAGATCCCAAATCTTTTCTTAACTGCTAAGGAGAAAAAATCATGAGATGAAGGTTTTGGGTTCTCTGTGATGAAGCGAAGACAGTCGACTTCTGTACTTGTTGAGTCAGAACTGGGTCTGGCAGAGGGACCAGCCTCAGGTGCAATTCCAATACTAGAGGGATCCAATTGCTTGTCAGCCACTTGGGAGCCACTAGGGCTGCTGTTCCCTGAAAGGATCTCAGCTTGTTGAGGACCTTCAACAGAAGGTTGGTTGGAGGGAACAGGTAAATCCCAGTCCATCTGTTCCAGTCGAGGGACATGGCGTCCACCGCTTCCGCTAGAGGGTCCTCTTATGGGGCCACATAACGAGGTAGCTTCTTGTTGTCGCTCATTGCGAAGAGGTCGATCTGCAGTTCTGGGACTTGACGTAAGATGAAGGAGAATGATCCTGTGTCTAGGGACCATTCTGATTCTATCGGCGTGAGCCTGGATAGAGCATCTGCCGTCACATTGCGGAACCCTTGAAGGTGAACTGCTGATAAGTGCCATCTCTTCTTTTCCGTCAAGCGGAAGATGGCCAACATCACTTGGTTTATTTGGGGTGATCTCGAACCTTGACGATTCAAACATCTCACTATCACCTCGCTGTCCAGAATCAGTCTTATGTGGACTGAATGGCGAGGGGACAAATTCTTGAGCGTGAGAAAGACTGCCATGGCCTCCAAAATGTTGATGTGAAAGGTCTTGAATAGAGAGGACCAAATCCCTTGGACTTTCTGTTGGTGAGAGTGACCTCCCCATCCTTCCTTTGATGCGTCCGTGTGGATGATGACTGAAGGTATAGGTGGTTGCAGAGGCACCGACCTCTTCAGGTTCTTGGCCTTCGACCATGGCTTGAGAAGTGATTGTAGTCGAGTCTGTATCGGTCTTCTTAGATCTCTTTGAGCGTTTGATGCGTATCTTTTCCAGACTCCTGATGCATCCTTTAACTGTGCTCTTAGCACCGGCTCTGTCACTGATGCAAACTGAAGGGAGCCCAGCACTCTCTCCTGTTGGCGTCTTGATATCCTGTTGGATTTCAGTAGTCTCTTGACAGATCCCGCTATCTCTCCCCTCTTCTTTGGTGGAATGGAGAGGCGGTGTGACTAAGTTCCAATGTATTCTAAGCCATTGAAACTCCTGAGCTGGAGATACTTGAGACTTTTTGACATTGATCTTGAATCCCAGATGTTCCAGGAACCGGATCACTTTCTTGGATGCTTACATGCATTCCGTCTGGGATGCTGCCCACACCAGCCAATCGTCCAGGTAGGCTACCACCTGGACAACTTCTAGGCGTAGTTGTTGAACGACTGCATCTGCAAACTTTGTAAAGATCCTTGGGGCTGTGTTTAGCCTGAAGGGCATGATACTAAAGATGTATTTCTTCTTCTGTAGCCTGAATCCTAGGTAGGAGAAGAGTTGGCAATTGATTGGAATATGCCAATAGGCATCTGCCATGTCTATGGAGACTGTGTTCGCCCATTTTGGCAGCAGGGTCCTTATGTGTTGAAGGATCAGCATCCTGAACTTGTCGTTTTCTATGAACTTGTTGAGTGGCAACAAGTCCAGAATGACTCTGAGTTTGTCTGAGTCCTTCTTGGGAACACAAAACAGCCTTCCTTGGAATTTGATGGACTTTGCCCTCCTTATCACCCATTTGCTCAAGAGTTCTCGGGTGTATTCTTCCAGCTCCAACCTAGTCTGTTCTTTATCAGGCTGTCGGCCCAAGGATCGAAGGTCCACCGATCCTGAAATAATTGGAGTCTTCCTTTTACCGGAAGCATCTCATTGCTTCTGTTGTCCGGAGGACTTGCCTCCTTGACCTCGCCCTCCCCTACCCCTCTTCCTCTTGAGAGGCATCTAGAGGAACCTCTATTTGACCCTCTACCTTTAGAGCGAAAGGTATTGGTCTGCCTCTCATAGGCGGGAGTAAAGGCTGATGACTGGGTCACCATTTGCTGGGGTACCATCTGGTAGGTGGGTTGGGGTTGTGCCACCATCTGGGAAGTTGTTGTTGTCTGGCGGGGAAAGAGGGCAGCCTTGGCCTCTTTGTTTCCCTTTTCGGTTGGGGACCCTCATTCAGGGAAGACTTCCTCTTAGCCGACATACCCCACTTTTGGAGAAGAGTCCTGTTCTCCGTCGCAGACTTGTCGACTATTTCCTTGACCGCTTCACTCGGGAAGAGGTCCTTTTCCCAGATATTGGAAGATATCAACTTCCTGGGTTCGTGCTTCACCGCAGCCGAAGCAAACGTGAACTCCCTACATGCCCTTCTGGCCCTAACAAAACCATATAGGTCCTTGACCAGTGTTACCAAGTGTGACTTGGCCACGACCATAAACGTGTCTGGGGATCTTTGGTCACTTGCCATTGCCTCCAGGGTAGTCTGGAGGGACAGAGATGCAGCCACCCTTTCCTTTGTCTCTTGCTCTCTGCACAAGAGAAAGTCAGACAACTTAGGGAGGTTTTCACTGAACTGGCGTCCAGCAATATCCGCCTCCAACTTCCCGACTGAGAAGGTAAGATGTATTTCCTTCCAGTCCTTGTGATCTGTAGGCAGAGCTAGGGATAAGTGTCTACACTCCTTACGTGTAGGACAAGGTTTCCCAGCTTCTACTGCCTACATCACTACCTTGAACCCTTTTTCCGCAAAGGGAAAGGCCAGTGTAGCTGGAGCAAGAAAAGAAGGGTGCTTTTTACTCAGGGCCAGCACTTTAGAGTTAGTGAAGCCCCTGTCTTTCAAACTGCTAGCCATTAAAGCCTGAGCTTTACCATGGTCAAGAACTATGACCTCTTTCGGCTCTGTCTCCTCCTTAGACACAGGTTCCGCCTTCAGACGGAGGAAGCAGTCTGGATAAGACTCAAAGCTGGGCCAAAAGTCGACATCTTCAATGAGGACTGCTCCCAGCTTCTCTGAAATAAATATCTTTCCGTTTGTGATTGGCATGTACTCTGCATGCCTCCAAGGGTTTACTTCAAAACATGAAGGAAGATCCTTCACGTTGAGTCTCTTGTGAGACCCGCGGGACGATGTGAGATGATGTATCTCCTTCCTCAATGCAGCTTCCCTTTCTTCACTCTGCTTCTGAAAATTCTCCATCATTGACATGATGGTAGACAGGGTCTTCCCCATTTCATCAGATGGAGGAGCAGAGGACGTAGAGGGCACTTGTTCTGGGGCTGAAACCGACGAAACGGACACCGATTCGATTTCATCCTCTTCAGTTTCAGGAGCCTAGGTAGACTCCTCTTCCTGACCTTCCACAAGAAGGTCCTTCTCGGTGTCTTCTGACACCTCTGACATCCTCTCATCTTGATGGATGTCCTTCGTCGCATCCGAGACATCCGTATCTACGGAAATCTAGACGCAAGGGATCTCAGGGTGAGGCTGTGGTATGAGGGCATCCGCAGATGCCTTAGGGAACAGATAGGCCCGCATATGCTCATTCGGAAGGTAAGGCCCCATGGCATTCTTTTGGAAGCCACGGACTCATCAACGCAGCTTACTCCGTGCTGCATCCCTCGACTCCATTGTCTTGGGATCATCAAAGGCTCAGTAACCATGGTTTTGCATACATTACATACCTGGGGGTCCAATACTTGAGAGTTCCCTTGGTGATGGAACAGAGGGAGTGCGCCCTGCACTCCACGTGGCCGCAGAAGACTCGCAGGCACTTAAGGTGGTCCTCCTGTAAAGAAAAGAAAACACAATGAGTATATGGTAGTTCATCTCACTTGATAAACTATATAAATATTATTAATAATATCTTGCATTTTATTGCATATAGCTTAGGATAGGCAGGCTAGAAATGAATTAGGAAAGACACATACATGTGTTTCCTGTCCAGCCAATTGCTGTGACCTCCCTCAAAATTAAAGCCTAGGGTTATCCTATCCAGGAGGCCCTTTGGAAGAGTTCTACCCTGTAAGTATAGATAAGTGTAACTTAACACTGACTTCCCAAAGGTTTAATAATGAGGGTCATTTGTAACTGATCATCTATCACTGTATGGAAAGAAATTTCCTTTCCATATATAGTATGGTCTCAACAATAGACTGCGCATGGACACACAGAGTATGTTGGAAAATTACTACTGTATACTTTATACTATAGTTTTCTGTTTGCAGTATGATCTATACTGCAAATATACTGGCTACTGTTTTGTCATATACTGTAGTTCTAGCCGGCAAGGCTAGCACCTGGGGCACAGTTAAGCCGGCGCATTGCCGGCCCCCGGCAGGTCGCCGGCTGTCGGCGCACTGGATCAGCCGGCATCTCGCCGGTAAGGGTAGTGGCCGGGTTTGGGCCGGCCAAGTCAGTTGTGCCGGCGGCTCGTTGGCTGCTGGCGCACAAAACCAGCCCGCACCTTGCCGGCTAGGGTAGTGGCCGGCAGCTGCTGGTTAGTTTAGTACCCGGCGGCACTAGCCGATAAAGAGAGAGAAAGCAAGGAGTGAAGGATGATATAAGAGCTCTGTCTTACTACCTTCCTCCAGAATGAGGGTTCAAATGGAAGGGGAGAATGTATTGTTCAGGCTTCCACCCATCCACAACCATTGCCAGTCTCTGCTGGCCACAGGTTTGTGAATGGCAGTCCAAGAGAGGACTGAAGAACACTACAGTAAAGGGATCTTCTGCCGGCAGCCGGCCCAGCTATCCAGGAGCCTTGCGTACATAAGGGAAAGCTGAGAGACTAGGCCACTACAAGCGGAAGCCCAAGCCGGCCCTACAACCTGCCGGCAAACAGTGAGATTGTAAGACGACGGCCAAAGGGTTGCGATGGCTAGGCCATCACTAAAGGACAGAGGGGGAGGGAAAAGGGTCCTGTAAGAGGTGTGGAAGGACCTGACAGGGTTAACGGTCCTACTACACCCTAAAGAAACTCTGTTTCAGTATTGGCGCCATCCTAGGCAGCAGGAGAATATCTATTCTCCAGCCTAGGGTCTACCAATACAGTTAAGGGGCCAGCAGCAATCTTGCCGCCACCCGTAAACAAGAGAAAAACAGAGTTCCAGTGCCAGCGCCATCCTAGGCGGTAGAAGAATTTCTATTCTTCAGCCTAGGGTCTGCAAGCACAGGAGTAGTCCACTATACCACAGGGAGAAGGTGGCAATATCATATAACCCCTTCAGGTGCGGTCTAGGGAGGTCTAGCCTCCTATACCGGCAGCATAATCCGACAGGGGAATGACTATTCACTCTGCCGGCCAGCTACCGGCACAAGACTATCTACTCTGAGGCTCTGACCGAAACCCAAAATCTGCCATCTGCGGTTAAGGGAAGGGACAAAAAACCCTAGCCTAGTCCTGCCTGAATGACAACTCGAGGCACGACCAACTAGAGTTGTAGCCTAAGGCTACACTCAGAGGGAAGGAGGGATTACCCTTAAATCTCCACTAGAGACGAGTATCACTTTATATAATAATTCTAGGAGATATCTATCACCGCCTGAATTGATAAAACAATACACGAGGGTAACCGGGGAACATGTATGAAAGTATACTAAAGCCACTAGGCTAGTAGCCCAGTGGCAGAGAGAATCGACTACATAAATCACCGAAACTCTCTCATATACTATCTTAGAAGAGAAAATTTTATATGCAATCAACATATCTCACATGTATAAATTGCCTAAAAAGCTTCATTTAAATTTAATTGTTATGTATTATTGTAATGTACTATATTATTTCAAGTGTTGCAGGTATTGCACAACATTGCATCATATTGCATGAATAAGACATGTTATGCTTTATACATAAGAGTAATGATTTGTTTTGGTATTAGGATTCAAACATTTGTTGATTACCTCAGATAGGATGTGATTCTTTATGATTTGTACTGGAGTAGGATTTAAGTCTTTTAAGAGCGATGCTCTTTTGTTTGGCAATGTTTTGGTTTGTCAGACTATGTAAGACGCTCCATATGCACTTGGGAGTTAGCTGTCACAGAGTAAACATTACAATGTAGTCTTTAATACATTAAAGGTATTTTTTAGAATACCAACGTCTTATTACCCATCAAGCACACATTGACGAGATGGGATCAGCTGAGAAATAATTACTAACAATTGTTCATCTATGTTCCAGGTAATTATTATGGTTAATAGAACTTCCTACCTAAGCATCAATATCGAACATTTGGCGACGAGGATGGGATCAGCTGAGAAATAATTACTAACAATTGTTCATCTATGTTCCAGGTAATTATTATGGTTAATAGAACTTCCTACCTAAGCATCAATATCGAACATTTGGCGACGTAAAGGACGACGGACAAGCAGGGAGAAGCAAGCAGGGAGAAGCATTGGTCCCTATGCACAAGGACGGCCAGCACAAGAGAAGGTCGTTTGTACATAAGGGGACAAGAGTAAAATCGCCCAATGAAGATTTTACCAGCAGCAGAATAGGAATTTCATCAAATACACAAAAAGGGTGAAATTTAAAGTTGGGTAGGTAGGAAGTACACTTGTGACTCCAGAACAGTAGCTTAACCTACCACAGTTATTAAGGTAAGCAAACAAAATGCCTTTTAACATCGAGCACCCCCCAGCTTTCAGCATCACTGCTGAGCCTAATTCTGTTGCAAAACGATGGCAACAGTGGTGTGAGGAATTTAAGATTTATTTAGAAGCATTAGGGAACATGAAGGATGCACAAAAGAAGGCATTATTACTTCATACAGCAGGTAGGGAAGTTCGGGAAGTCTTTAAGACTTTGCAGCCTACAGATGACACAAGTGAAGCTGCAATTAAGGCTCTTGCTACATATTTTGCTCCTCAGGTTAATAAATTTTTTGAAAGATACCAGTTTTCAGCGCAAGCTTATCAGAAAGAAAATGAAAGTTTAGATACCTTTGTGACTAGACTAAAGAATTTAGCCGTTTCATGTGAATTTCTAGAGTTAGAGAATGTTATCATAGATCAAGTAATTGCACATTGCACATCAGAAAAGCTAAGAAAGAAATTATTGCAAGATAAAGATTTAACATTAGAAAAGGTATTGATAACAGGCAGAGCTTTAGAAACATCAAATAGGCAAAGTCACATAATAGGTAGTTCTACAAGCAATAGAATGGAAAATTCTAAAATTAATACAGTAGGTTCTAAGTGGAAAACCAATGAGAATCAGAGAAGGAATATTTCAAAGCCTAGTCATAGAAAAGTGCCTAACACTAATGTTCATAAATATCAGAATCAGGCTTATACACAGAAACAACAGGAAAAACCCAAGTGTTTTAGGTGTGGTAAAACTGATCATCTTGCATACGAAGCAAAGAAATGCCCTGCTACTGGACAGACATGCCAGAATTGCAGAAAGATGGGTCATTTTGCAACTGCTTGTAGATTTCCTAAACAGTACGCAAAGAAAATAAATGCTACAGTTGATACTATGGGTCAAGAAAATAATGAGGAAAATGTTCATGATAATCAGGTTAGTTCAGATACTGATTTTGCGTTTCGCATAAACTCAGTCAACAAAGGTGCAAAGAAACATATCATGGTAGAAGTAATCATCAATGGTAAACCAATTTTGATGTAAGTTGACACAGCGGCCGATGTATCAATTATGTCTGAGAAAATGGCTAAAAGCATTTCTAATTTGTTATTAGAAGGTACAAATAGAGTTTTGAAAAGTTATAATGGTTTTGATATTCAGGTAATAGGTGCTTCGAACGTAGAAGTACAGTACAAAGAACAGAAATTAGAGAGAATGCCATTAACAGTAGTAAAAGGTAATGGACAAACTTTGCTAGGTTTAGATTGGCTACAGTATTTGAAGTTAGATTGGCCTAGTATTTTGAAGGTTGCAGGTAGACAAGATGAAAACAAAAATGAAATGTCTATGGATAATATCATATCAGTTTCAAGACGTATTTGAAAATAAAATAGGTACAGTAAAGAACGCAAAGGCAATTTTAGTTTTGAAACCTGACAGTTCTCCTAGATTTTTTGTTCCGAGACCAGTACCGTATGCATTGAAAAGTGCAGTTGAAACAGAAATCAGGAGATTAGAAAGTGAAGGTTCTTGGGAAAAGGTTACATATTCAGATTGGGCTACACCATTAGTTCCTATTGTGAAGGAAAGTGGACAGGTTAGGTTATGTGGAGATTACAAAGTAACGTTAAATCCACAACTGCAAGTAGCTCAACATCCCTTACCAAATCCGAAAGACATGTTTGCAACTATGTCAGGATGCAGTGTTTTTTTCTAAATTAGATTTAAGACAAGCATTTCAACAGCTTCCCATGGATGAAATTTCACAAGAATTATGTACAGTAAATACATCCTAAGGTTTGTTTAGGCCAAAGAGATTACCTTATGGAGTTGCAAGTAGTCCAGCTATATGGCAACAAACTATGGATAAGATTTTTTCAGAAATGCGAGGAGTATTCATTTTTATAGATGATATTTTAATTGCGGGTAAAGACACAAGAGAACATAGAGAAAGATTGCGAACAGTTCTGAAGAAGTTGAAGGAACATAATATTAGAGTAAATAAGAACAAATGTATTTTAGAAGTTGATTTTGTGGAATACTTAGGTTTTGTAATAAATAGCAAGGGTATTCACAAAACTAAAGAGAAGATTAAAGCTGTACAATCAACAAAAGTGCCAGAAAATGTTAAGGAATTACAATCATTTCTAGGTTTAGTAACATTCTATGGGAATTTCATTCAGAATTTGTCTACAATTACACATCCATTGTATAATCTGTTGAATAAGGGTGTAGAATGGAAGTGGACAAAAGAGTGTCAGGAATCTTTTGAAAGAATCAAGCAGGAAATAACATCACCTACATTCTTAGTACATTATCAAATAGATTTACCAGTTAAATTAGTATGTGATGCATCAAACATAGGTTTAGGTGCAGTATTATCTCATGTAATGCCAGATGGAACAGAAAAACCAATTGCATTCACTTCTAGAGTATTGAACAAGGCAGAAAGGAATTACTCTCAAATAGAAAAGGAAGGTTTAGCATTAGTTTATGGAGTTAAAAAATTCCATATGTATCTTTATGGTAGGAAAAAGTTCACACTTGTTACAGATTATAAACCTTTATTAGCAATATTGGGTCCAAAAGCAAGTTTACCTACGTTGGTAGCTGCAAGACTACAACGTTGGGCAGTTACGTTAGCAGCGTACCACTATGATATAGAATACCGTCCAACATCAAATATGGGTAATGCAGATGCTTTATCCAGATTACCCGTAGACAAAGCTCCAGAAGAGTATGATGACAGCGTTCTGTTAATTTCTATATATGATGTACCAATAACTGCGAAAGATGTAGCACACAGTACCAAACAAGACCCAGTACTTAGTAAGGTTTTGGAGAGTTTAATGACAGGTAGAGACTTATGTGGAAAGGAGGAAAATTGTAAACCGTATAAGGATATATGGTATGAACTGAGTGTGACACAAGGAATAGTGATGAGAGGTTCCAGGGTAGTTATTCCTAATTCACTAAGAAATAAGGTTTTGTCTGAAATACATGCTGATCACCAAGGTATTGTAAGGTCAAAGTCAATTGCGAGAACTTTTGTATGGTGGCCAGGTGTAGATAAAGATGTGGAATCTTATATAAAGAATTGTATGAATTGTGTTATGCAACAAAACAATCCTCAATTTGCTAGAATGCACCCGTGGGAGTTACCCAGGTATCCATGGCAAAGAGTGCATATAGATTTTGCAGGTCCTTTTTTGAATTATTTGTTTTTGATAGTAGTAGATGCTTACAGTAAGTGGCCAGAAATTATCCCAATGAAGACAACGTCTTACGCCACAATAAAAGAGTTAATGCAAATTTTTTCAACGCATGGTATTCCAGAAAGAATTGTTACAGATAATGGTCCACAGTTTACCTCACAAGAGTTTAAAGAATTTTGTAATGTCAATGGTATAAAGCATACATTTTCAGCTACATATCATCCATATACTAATGGAGAGGCTGAAAGATTTGTTCAAACGATTAAACACAATATGAAGTGTAGAAAAGCAAATTCAGGTAATATATTTTTGCATGTGTCAAAATTTTTATTGTCTTATAGAACAACGCCGCACAGCACAACAGGCGTGGCACCCTCAAATTTGTTGATGGGGAGGAGGATAAGGTGTAAGTTAGATTTGTTGTATCCAAGTTTGCAAAGTGATTTAGAAGATAAAGGGTATAAACAAGTAGCAAAGCTTCCTAATGTAAGACATTTTTTACCTTTGTCTGATGTCATGGTAAGATCGTACAACACTCCAGAGAAGTGGGTACCAGGAGAGATTGTAAGAGAGATAGGAAATTTAAATTATGATGTTCGTGTTGGTGATAATGTTGTAAAACGTCATGTTGATCAATTACAGCCGTTAAACAGAAAGACAGTAGAGCATGTGAATGTTAGAGATGAGAAACTTAAAGAAGTAGTTAGATCAAAGGAGTCAAGTATTAACCAAGATGGTCCAACATCCAATGTAGATTCAGAACCAATTCATGTACCAGTACAAGATGAGGTTAAAGTGCTTCCTAATAGGATTAACAGAGGAAAGCCCCCTGAGAGATTAGATTTATGAATATTTTTACAATGTCAAGTTAAGGGGGAGGAGACTGTTATGTATTATTGTAATGTACTATATTATTTCAAGTGTTGCAGGTATAGCACAACATTGCATCATATTGCATGAATAAGACATGTTATGCTTTATACATAAGAGTAATGATTTGTTTTGGTATTAGGATTCAAACATTTGTTGATTACCTCAGATAGGATGTGATTCTTTATGATTTGTACTGGAGTAGGATTTAAGTCTTTTAAGAGCGATGCTCTTTTGTTTGGCAATGTTTTGGTTTGTCAGACTGTGTAAGATGCTCCATATGCACTTGGGAGTTAGCTGTCACAGAGTAAACATTACAATGTAGTCTTTAATACATTAAAGGTATTTTTTAGAATACCAACGTCTTATTATCCATCAAGCACACATTGACGAGATGGGATCAGCTGAGAAATAATTACTAACAATTGTTCATCTATGTTCCAGGTAATTATTATGGTTAATAGAACTTCCTACCTAAGCATCAATATCGAACATTAATAACACTAGGAATGTCTATTATATCATGCATGAAAGTAAACTGAAACGCCTAGGCTAGGAAGCCTAGCGTTAGCAAGGTTCGGTTACCTAAATCACCAAAACTATTACGAATACTATCAGCATAAACGGATTTTGAGCGAGCGAAAAATCTATTTTTGGGTGAGATAGCCATGACGTCCTGATGGAAGGTGCCTTTTGGTAGCTTCCTTGGGTATATTAACTACAAGGATATTCCCAGAGAATTAAACCACAGGTTATCACAGAATTCTTACTTCTGGTGCGAGTATCCTAAAGGTTTCACTTTAAGACATAGTATATCAACAGGGGACGCATGTATTAACACGCCACATAGCTATCTGCACCCCATATAGAGTTAACACTTCGATATGGAAAGGTGGAGAATAACTGGGGAGCCAATCCACAGTTACACTCGTCCGTGGCTACTTTTGGTACTCGAAACGTAATGAAGCGGGCGCCATTGCTAAATGACATCACGTCCGTCCTCATCCTGATGCCAGCTCCTTGCTAATCTCCATGATACAGCAGGACAGGGCGGGGCCTGAAAGGCTGGACTAGAATAGACGGGAGGGTCCATCAGGACGTCATGGCTATCTCACCCAAAAATAGATTTTTCGCTTCGCTCAAAATCCGTTTTTTGGGCTCAAGCCATGACATCCTGATGGAAGAGTACCAGAGAATCAATGTATCGTGGAAAATTTCCCCTTATTAGAGTAAGTGCCAAGGGCTTTGAATAAGGGTATGCACTGTGACCTCGGTAGAGGTTTCGTGGGGATACAGCTTCCTGCCCCCCCCCCCCCCCCTGGCAGAGAAGTCCCAACGGGTTATACCAAAATTCAAAGTGGTCATCGAAGGGCTACTCACCCTGCGGAGAGTTTGTGAAGGACTCGGAGACAAGACAGGATGGTCAATATTCATGTAGGAACATTCTCAACAGTAGATAAGTGATGGTTAGTCACTATATTCCATGGTTAGAGAACAATCTGGTCTCGAAGGTATGGCGTAAGTAAGTATTCAATATTACACAGCATAAGTGTGTATATAATACAGACAAAACATATTATTCTTCTCATTTCAAAAGAAAGGGGTAAATGAAACTATGACATTCATGTATTTCATAGTGTAAATAGGAGCGAAGAGAGACGCACAAGTAATAAAATGGACATTTTATTTCACAATTGCAGGTTATAGTAGTAATAAATGCAATAAGGGATGTGAAGTTAATTTACAATAATAAATAATGTACATAGAAATTAGAAGACTTCAATCTTGAATCTGAAAGAAATTTCAAATTATTAGAAAGCACAAGTTCCAGAGGAACGTCAGTCTTTAAAAAAGGGAAAAAACACATCATGCCCTAGGCATGTGGCACTCATGTGAAGTCTATGACATTTCACCTTGTAAAGAACAGTCTATTAGAAACACTAAGTGTCCATGAAATCACTATGTATCACACGAGGGTCAATACAGGCACCCGTAGAGTTAAAGTCCCAAGTAACTCGCTGTTCTATGCAGAGTTAAACTGCAGGTTTCATAACACTACCTGCGGTACCACGAAATGTTCGACTTCATGCACTTGCTTCGCGTAGTGCTTGAAGAAAACGCACGAAGATTTCCATCCTGTGAAGCTCTTGAGGCTTTCGAAATCCATACCCTGGAAGAAATTCAGAGAAAATGCGACTTTTCTAGAATCGTGACCTGCGGGTGTACTATCAGGATCCGCTCTGCGAATGAAGTAGGTGATTTTCGCTCTTAGTTGTTTCTGTGACAGGTCGCTACCCGATGTTTCTCCTTTGAAGAGTTGGCCTCCACCAAAGTCTGAAGTTCTTCGAAGATAGACCTTGAGACTCTCTACTGGACATATAGAGACATCTTCCTTCAGGGGGCAGATTCTCCAGGGGCCCCATCTCTTGGTGGGTAATTCGTTTTTCGCAAGAAACGTCGGATCAGGGAAGAGGGTAAGTTCTCCTGAGTCTGTAAACAGGATATGACCCCCCGTCTCTTGATAATGCCACTATTTCGCTGACTCGGGCTCCCGAGGCGAGAGCAAAAAGGAATATAACTTTTTGAGTCAGATCCTTGAGAGGGCACGAATCGTTGTCCAAGTTGGAGGCAAAATGGAGCACCTTGTCCAGGGACCAGGAGATAGGTTTTGGCGGAGGTGCTGGGTGTAGTCGAGCGCATGCCTTTGGTATTTTATTGAAGATATCGCTGGACAGATCAACCTGGAAGGCATACAGTAGTGGTCTAGTCAAAGCCGATTTGCAGGTAGATATCGTGTTAGCTGCTAAGCCTTGTCCATGAAGGTGAATGAAGGACATGCAAAAATCAATGGTGATTTCCGGAGGGTTTTTTGCTTAGACGAACGAGACCCACTTTCTCCAGGATGATTCGTATTGCCGTCGTGTGGATTCGGTCTTGTATTCCTTGAGGAAGTCTAGACTTTTCTTCGAGATCCCAAACCTTTTCTTCGCGGCTAGGGAGAGAAAATCATGAGATGAAGGTCCCTGACTTTCAGTGATGAAGCGAAGACAGTCGACTTCTGTACTTGCTGAGAGAGAACTGGGCCCGGGAGGAGGATCAGCTTGGGCTGCAGTTCCAGGACCAGGGGGTACCAATTGCTCCGGGGCCACTTGGGAGCCACTAGGGCCGCTGTCCCTTTGAAGGTTCTCAGTTTGGAGAGGACTTTCAGCAGAAGGTTGGTGGGAGGAAACAGGTATATCCTGGACCATCTGTTCCAATCCAGGGACATGGCGTCCACTGCTTCTGCCTTGGGGTCCTTGTACGGGGCCACATAACGAGGAAGTTGATTGTTGTCACTCGTTGCGAAGAGATCGATCTGAAGTTCCGGGACTTGGCGAGAGATGACGGAGAATGATCTTGCGTCTAGAGACCATTCCGACTCTATCGGGGTTGTCCGTGATAGAGCGTCCGCCGTCACGTTGAGGAATCCTTGTAGGTGAACTGCAGACAGGTGCCATTTCTTCCTTTCTGCCAGGCGGAAGATCGGAAGAAGCACCTGATTTATCTGGGGCGATCTCGAGCCCTGACGATTGAGACATCTGACTACCACCGAGTTGTCCAGAGTCAGATGGATGTGGATCGAGGGAGGCGGAGAGAGTTTCTTCAGGGTGAGAAGGACCGCCATGGCCTCCAAGATGTTGATGTGAAACGTCTTGAATAGGGGAGACCATGTCCCTTGAGCCTGTTGTTGGTGGGAGTGACCTCTCCAACCCTCCAGCGAAGCGTCCGTGTGGATGTTGAGTGATGGAGGTGGGTGTTGAAGAGGAATGGACCTTTTCAGGGCCTTTGCTTCCGACCACGGCTTTAAGAGTAACCGAAGTCTGTTTGGGAGCCGTCTCTTGAGGTCTCTTCGAGCGATGGATGCAGAACGTCTCCAGACTCCCGCGGCATCCTTTAGCTGTGCATGAAGCACTGGGTTTGTCACAGAGGCGAACTGTAGAGAGCCTAGAACTTGTTCCTGCTGTCGTCTTGAGATCCTTTTGGATTTCAGCAGTTTTTTGACAGACCCTGCTATTTCCTTCCTTTTCTTCTGTGGGATGGAAAGGCGGTGTGACTGAAGATCCCAATGGATTCCTAACCATTGGAACTTCTGAGCTGGAGAGAGGCGAGATTTCTTGGTGATTATCTTGAATCCCAGGTGTTCTAGGAACTGGGTGACTTTATTGCAGGATCGTACACAATCTTCGGGCGATGGAGCCCAGACCACCCAGTCGTCTAGGTAGGCCATCACCTGGACGCCGTGGAGGCGGAGCTGTTGAACGATGGCGTCTGCCAGCTTGGTGAAGATCCGTGGGGCCACGTTCAGCCCGAAGGGCATGGCCCTGAAAGCGTAGCTTTTCCTTTGGAGTCGAAATCCTAGGTAGGAGGAAGTGTGATGGTTCATTGGAACGTGCCAGTAGGCATCCGCCAGGTCTATCGAGACCGTGTAGGACCCTTGAGGCAGAAGGGTCCGTATTTGTTGAAGAGTCAGCATCTTGAACTTGTTGTTCGCGATGAGCTTGTTGAGGGGGGGATAAGTCTAGAATGACTCTGAGTTTGTCGGAGTCCTTCTTGGGGACGCAAAACAGTCTCCCTTGGAACCTGGTTGACTTTACCCTGCTTATCACCTTCTTGTTCAAGAGTTCTAGGACATATTCTTCCAGGAGGGGGCTGACTGTTGGAAGAATTGCTGGAAGGTTGGGGGTGGTTGAGTCCAACTCCAGCCTAGTCCCTTCTTGACGATGCTGTGTGCCCAGGGATCGAAGGTCCAACGATACTGGAATCGGCGGAGTCTTCCTCCCACCGGAAGCACTTCATTGCTGCTGGCTTCCGGAGGGTTTGCTACCTCGGCCGCTAGCTCCCCTTCCTCCTCTGCATCTGGAGGGACGACGAGACGCATCTCTGCCTGAGCCTCTGCTTGAGCCTCTACCTCTGGGACGAAAGGTAGTGGATTGCTGCTCAAATGCAGGGGTGAAGACCGGTGACTGTGACAGGACCGGTTGGGTGACCAACTGAAAGGTCTGTTGTGGCTGAGCTGCCACTTGGGGAGTAGCGGAACCCGGAAACTGCCGTCTCTGTTGACGTTGCTGGGGTTTTGGCTTCGTGGGTTTCCTCTTAGGTTGAGGGCCGTCGTCCTGAGAGGATTTCCTTTTCTTCGACATGCCCCACTTATGGAGAAGTTCCTGTTCTCCGTGGCGGCTTTTTCGGTGATCCCTTTCACTAGGGAGGAGGGAAAGAGGTGTTTACCCCAGATGTTAGAGGTTATGAGCCTCCAGGGTTCGTGTCTCACTGTAGCACTTGCGAACACGAATTCACGACAGGCTCTACGAGCCCTAGTGAAGCTGTACAGATCCTTCACGACCGTTGCCAGATGTGTTTTGGCAAGGACCATGTAGAAGTCTGGGACACTAGTGTCACCGGCCATGACTTCAAGCTGTACCTGGAGGGACATAGATGCGGCAAGCCTTTCCTTCGTATCATGTTCCCTACGAAGGAGGTGATCGTTGAGTTTTGGGAGGTCCTCGTTAAACTGACGACCAGCAACGTCAGGCTCTAGCTTCCCCACTATGAATGTCGACTGGACGTCTTTCCAGTGCCTATCATCAGGGGGAGTAGTCAGGGAGAAGGGCCTGCACTCCTCCAGTACAGGGCAAGATTTCCCTTCTTCCACTGCTTTCTGTACTGCAGTGAAGGCCTTTTCAAGAAAGGGGAAGGTCCCATTGTCCGGTGCAACGAAGGTCGGGTGCTTTTTACTAAGCGCCAGCATTTTTTAATTGGTGAAGCCCCTACTTTTCACCGCATTGGCAAGTATAGCCTGGGCCTTCGAGAGATCGAACACAATAACCTCCTTCGGTTCGGTCTCTTCTTTAGAGGCGGGTTCGGACCTGAGTCGGACGTAACAGTCCGGGTAAGCCTCAAAGTTCGGGAAGAACTCCACTTCTTCCAACGCGATCGAGCCGACCTTCTTGCCCGTGGTGATCCGCATGTGCTCGGCATACCTCCATGGGTAAGTATCCGAGCAGGCAGGGAGGTCCTTAACCGAAATCCTTTTCGGTTGCTTAAAACTTCCGAGGTTGGACTTGAAAAGCTCATGAGTCTCGCGAAGTTTCTTATCCATGAAAGCTTCAAGCATCTTGAAGATCTCCTGAGTGCCTGATGGGATGGGGTCCGGGGTAGCAGATGTTGAAGGAAGTGATTCCTCAGTCGGTGTAGGAGTTGGTGCAGGGGTAGAAGCGGGAGCGACCTCATGCTCCGAATCAGGGTATTCCACCTGATTTTCCTCATAGTCGAGCTCCTCGCCCATGAGGTTCCTCTCCGTAGTCTCCGACACTTCCGACATACGTTCCACGTTGTCGGAATCTAGACAGCACTCATGCATGGACTAGGCCATGACCACATCAGGTTCCACCATTATCTGGACGGTAGGAATCTGATCACTAGGGACCACTGAGTCTTTTGATGCCTTCGGGAATAGCAAGGCCCTCAATTCTTCGGTAGCGAGATACAGTCCGGTGGCGTTCTTCTGGAGCGTTGTCCCTTACCTCCGCTGAAGGAGGATCGTCGAACGCTTCGACCAGACGACTCTTGCAAACTGTACAGTGCTGCGGGTCCCAATATTTCAGGTCGCCTTTCTTGGCGGCGCAGGGGGCGTGGGTCCGACACACCTTGTGCCCGTAGAAGTCCGGGCGCTTCACTCCACAGAAGTTGTGGTCACACTTCATACACTCCTCCTGTAAAAGAAAGAAATCATGAGTATATGGAAGGCATAAGAATGACTTACATTACTCTAAGGTTAAATTTTAAGTAGTCAAACTTTCACCTAACATTCATGAATATTGTAATGTTAGAGAAGAGGAGTGGGAAAAGGAAATTAGATAGACACATATTTATGAATCACGCTCAGTCGGTTACCGTAACCTTATCAATAGGCAATTTCAATTGTGACCGAGGGACACAAAACGGAAATCCTCATGGATCACCGTGGTGGGTAGAAGCTAAGTTCTAGCAGAGATTGCCTGCGAGGTGTATCAGGAACTGAGACCACTCAGATCCTTGAGTTAAAGGGGTAGTAGGAGACCCCGTATAGATCTAGGTTCCGGCAACCGACCGTGCTAAGACACACAGAGTATGCTGGAAATTGTAATGTACAAGAAGACAGCACAGCCACTAGTAGAATGGTAAGACAATACCCATCTATCAGAGTGGCCAAGCCATCTGGCTGCAGTGTAGGGCTGTCGGAATGTTATCGACAGGTAGTAGAAGGGGTGCAAGTCCCTTGGTGCTTCCGGAGGGCTCCGGCAGAGCGGCGGAACGCCAGAGGCCGCTCCAGCAGGGTGTAAGGCATTAAGGCAGACACATTGAGGATCTAAGCATAACACTAACTTGGCGTCCGCCGGCACAGAGGTGGTACGCCGGCGGGAGGCGGCGGCTCCGCCAGCCGAAGGCTGACGGCTTGGTGATCAGTTCATAAGATAAAGCAGAATTTGATAGAATACCCAGATCTCCTGCAATCAATGCCGGCACGCCGGGGGCCGGCCCGAAGGTCGGACAACCGAAACTAGGTAATAGAGGGGTGGGCCATCGGCTGTATGCCGACGGAAGGCGGCAGCCCTCCGGCTTACGGAAGGCTGGCGACTTAGGGGAGGGAGGGTATCTCATGAGTGTGTCACCAAAGGTAGGGCGGTATCTCTGGCAGTAGAGGCGGCAAGGGACCGGCACCAGGGTAGATAGAGAGACAGATAAGGAGGGATTGGAGGGGTAAGATCACATACCCCTCTGGCATCCCTCCTGAGAGAGTGTACCCATGATAGGAGTAGGTCCTAGCATCTAATGGCAGGGGGCCGGCAGTCGGCCGGGTACCAGGGTAACCCAAGGGAGGGTTAGGGTACACTCAAGAGGGGGGAACCCCTGTTGGACAAATCGCTGCCAGTGGCTAACCCCATAGGACGCTATGAAGGGTATATGTACCAGAGCAGCCTGCTCAACAGGAGATCAAGATAGCCCTATCACTCCACCCAAG
Source organism: Palaemon carinicauda (assembly GCF_036898095.1). NCBI lineage: Eukaryota > Metazoa > Arthropoda > Malacostraca > Decapoda > Palaemonidae > Palaemon > Palaemon carinicauda. The sequence goes on from NC_090751.1 coordinate 73,903,112, forward strand.
GGAGGAGTTGTAGGACTAGGGACAGATGTGTATAGGCCAGCCTATGTATAGGCTAGCCTACACCAAGGGATAGGTGGGGAGGGAGAAGAAGAGGGGTCTTCCATAGGGGAGCCTCTGTACAAGAACGGTCACCAAGGAAGGGAGGAAGCTCCCTAGCCTAGGGTAGGTAATCAGAATGAGAACGGTGCAAGAGTACTGTCTCAAACTATAACAGTACAGAACTAGGGGCCCCCCCCCCAAAGGCCTAACCTAGATAAGGAGTGTGAAATCCCAAGCTAGGTAGGCTGAAAGACACATCGCAAGTTGCATGGAAGGGTAAGTAACCTAACCATAAGCAACTGAGGAAGGACAGAGCCGTTCCTCTAAGGGGGGATCATTCCCTTAAGGTAGACAGAGAAGCGATAATTACTCTGATTGTGGACACGATCCCCCTATATAGAAGGGGGAGCATGGCCACACAGAGGGAATGCCCGTAGGCAGGGGATGAAGGGAGCATATAGGAGTTCCTACATTTAGGTTAGGTTAGAAAGGTACGCAATCAAACAGGTCCCTTATATGGTCCCTGAAGGCGAAAAACACTTGCATCACAGTCAACAGTATGTTATATAATGCCACTATCTTCATAACTTAACCTAGGATCACTGGAATATATCATGCATGAACACAAGAGCTAGGCAATCTAGCCTAGGGGCTAAGCTAGCAATCTAGTATGGGGTCAGGCGATGACCGGATAATAGAGCGTTAAAACACGATATATGAAGTTCCAAGCTATGAAGACTAAATAACTAACAATATCAATTAGTTAAGAGGCCAGAAAGGGCTGTTCTGACTAGCTAAATAAGGTATGCAAGAGAACAGCGATGCCATAAAATGGCTTGTCCGGTAGCATCACAGCTCCGCCACAAAACACGAAATATTACGAAAAGTATAAGTTACTTTATGGCCAGAGCTTATTTAAACAATACTGGGACCTGGTACTCAACTTTCCAGAAGAAGGCGAGGCAGAAGGTAGCGACATAATGGAGATGCAAGTCAATAAAAATCGCACAAGGGGGAAATCCGTCTAAGCAAGGGAGCTACAAGCAGAAGGATGGGGACGGACGTGACGTCATTTAGCAATGGCGTCCGTTTGTTTACGTTTCGAGTACCAAAAGTAGCCACGGACGAGTGTAACTGTGGAATGGCTCCCCAGTTATTCTCCACCTTTCCATATCGAAGTGTTAACTCTATATGGGGTGCAGATAGCTATGTGGCGTGTTAATACATGCGTCCCCTGTTGATACACGATGTCTTAAAGGGAAACCTTTAGGATACTCGCACCAGAAGTAAGAATTCTGTGATAACCTGTGGTTTAATTCTCTGGGAATATCCTTGTAGTTAATATACCCAATGAAGCTACCAAAAGGAACCTTCCATCAGGACGTCATGGCTTGAGCCCAAAAATACAATTAACTCCTAGCAATGAAGACTAAATAGCTAACTTTATTTAGGATCTTTATACCGGGAAAGTCGTTCCGGCTAACTAAATAACTCATGCGTTACGAACGACAGCACCCATGACGCCTCCGGTTCAGGCAACAGCTCTTCCACTAAGTTAATTTAATTTGATTTAATTTCACTATGAGGCAAGAGCTAGAATTTATAAAATGTAAAGAGGCAGAAGAGGCTAGAGATTGCATGATAAATCCAAAATAATCCAAAATAACGAGAGAGCAACTAGGAAAATCTCCAAGCGAGATCGCTGCAGATAAAGGAATAAACATGGCGGTGACGATGGCGCCATCTAGATACTCAGATAGTAATGGAGGAAGGGTACCTTGATAACGGCTCCCCTTCTATTATCTATGAAGATATACGTCCCCCGATATTATGCGATATCCTTAAAGGAAACTTTAAGGATATTCGCGCCAGGAGTTAGAATTCTGGACTCCTTAAGTTAAATTCTCTGGGAATATCCCTGTAATCAAATATACCCTAGGAAATTACTTAAAGGAACCTTTCATCAGGACGACATGGCCTGAGCCCAAATATATTTATAACGGACTTTAAGTGAAGCGAAAATTCTTTTTTTTTGGGTGAGATAGCCATGTCATCCTGATGGAAGGTTCCTTCAGTAGCTTCCTAGGGTATATTTAACTACAGTGGATATTCCCAGAGAATTAAACTAAAGGTTATCACAGAATTCTAACTTCTGGTGCGAGTACCCTAAAGGTTTCCCTCTAGGATATCGTATATCAACAGGGGACGCATGTATTAACACGCCTCATAGCTATCTGCACCCCATATAGAGTTAACACTTCGATATGGGAATGGGCTGAGTAACTGAGGAACCGTTCCAGAGTTACTCTCATCCGTGGCTACTTTTGGTACTCGAGACGTAAACAAACGGGCGCCATTGTTAAATGATGTCAAGTCCGTCCTCATCCTGATGCCAGCTCCTACCAATCTCCGCGATACAGTAGGTCAGGGAGGGGCCTGAAAGGCTGAACTAGAATAGACGGGAGGGTCCATCAGGACGACATGGCTATCTCACCCAAAAATAGATTTTTCGCTTCGCTCGAATTCCGTTTTTTGGGCTCAAGCCATGTCGTCCTGAGGGAAGTGTATCAGAGAATTAATGTATCGTGGATTTTTTCCCTTTCAATCCAAGTGCCAAGGGCTTCAAGCAATATTTTAGTAAATGTCCTTACCAGAGATTCTATGATGAACTAGTTTCCTGCCCCCCTGGAGACAGAACAAAGGTTAATATTCGAGTAGGAATATTATCAAGGCATAAGTGAGTATATAACATAAATACTTATATCATTCTTAGATCAGACATTAAAGAGGTAAATGAAACTATAACAATCGTATATTTCTTAATAAGGAATAGGAGCGAAAGGAGACGCACATGGTAATAAAATAGACATTTTATTTTTAAGATTGCAGGTCATTATAGAAGTAATTACACTAGTGATTATAGAATTTATTTACAGTAATAATGAATAATGTACGTAGAAAATGAAAGACGGTGGTCTTGAGTCTGAAAAGAAAAGTTTGCTTTTTAAAAACACAAGTTCCCAGAGGATCGCCAGTCTTTTAAAGTTCAAAAAACACTCCATGCTCTAGAGCATGTGCCACGCATGTAAAATTTCTATGACATTTCACATTGGTAAAGAACAGTCTATTAGAAACACTAAGTGTCCATTAAAAAACTATGCATCACAATAGGGTCAACACAGGCACCCGTGGAGTTAGAGGCCCAAGTAACTCAATGTTCTATGCAGATTTAAGCAGCAGGTTTCATAACACTACCTGCAGCTACCACGAACTGCATCACTTTGTGCACCTGTTTTGCGTAGTGCTTGAAGAATAAGTGCGATGATTTCCAGCCTGCAAAGCTCTTGAGGCTTTCAAAATCCATACTCTGGAAGAAATTCAGAGAAGAAGCGACTTTCCTAGGATCGTGACCTGCGGGTGTACTGTCAGGATCCGCTCTGCGAATGAAGTAGGTGATTTTCGCTCTTAGTTGTTTCAGTGACAGGTCGCTACCCAATGTTTCTCCTTTGAAGAGTTATCCTCCACCCAAGTCTGAAGTTCTTCGAAGATAGACCTTAAGACTCTCTACTGGGCATAGAGAGACATCTTCCTCAGGGGGCAGATTCTCCAAGGGCCCCATCTCTTGGTGGGTAGTTCATTCTTGGCGAGAAACGTCGGATCGGGGAAGAGGGTAAGATCTCCTGTCTCGGCAAATAGGATATGACCCTCTTCTCTTGATAATGCCACTATTTCACTGACTCGGGCTCCCGAGGCGAGAGCAAAAAGGAAGATAACTTTTTGAGTCAGGTCTTTCAGAGGGCATGAATCGTTGTCCAGGCTAGAAGCAAAATGGAGCACCTTGTCCAGGGACCAGGAGATAGGTTTTGGTGGAGGTGCTGGGCGTAGTCTAGCGCATGCCTTTGGCAGTTTATTGAAGATGTCACTGGACAGATCAATCTGGAAGGCGTATAGGAGTGGTCTAGTCAAGGCAGATTTACAGGTGGAAATCGTGTTGGCCGCTAAGCCTTGTCCATGAAGGTGAATGAAGAAGGACATGCAAAATTCAATGGTGATCTCCGTAGGAATTTTTGCCTTGACGAAGGAAACCCACTTTTTCCAGAAAGATTCGTACTGCCTTCTGGTAGACTCTGTCTTGTACTCCTCGGGGAAGTCTAAACTTTTCTTCGAGATCCCAAACCTTTTCTTTACAGATAAGGAGAGAAAATCATGAGATATAGGTCCCTGACTTCCAGTGATGAAGCAAAGACAGTCGACTTCTGTACTCGTTGAGAGAGGACTGGGCCCGGTAGGGGAATCAGGGTGGGCCGCAGCTCCAGGACCAGGGGATACCAATTGCTCCGGGGCCACTTGGGAGCCACTAGGGCCGCTATCCCTTTGAAGGTTCTCAGTTTGGATAGGACTTTCAGCAGAAGGTTGGGTGGAGGGAACAGGTAGATCTTGGACCATCTGTTCCAATCCAGGGACATGGCGTCCACCGCTTCTGCCTTGGGGTCCTCGTACGGGGCCACATATCGAGGAAGTTGATTGTTGTCACTCGTCGCGAAGAGATCGATCTGATGTTCTGGAACTTAGTGAGAGATGAAGGAGAATGATCTCGCGTCTAGAGACCATTCCGACTCTATTGGGCTTGTCCTTGATAGAGCGTCCGCTGTCACGTTGCGGAATCCTTGTAGGTGAACTGCAGACAGGTGCCATTTCTTCCTTCTGCCAAACGAAAGATAGGGAGAAGCTCCTGATTTATCTGGGGTGATCTCGAGCCCTGACGATTGAGAAATCTGACTACCACAGAGTTGTCCAGAGTCAGACGGATGTGGATCAAGGGAGGCGGGGAGAGTTTCTTCAGGGTGAGAAGAACCGCCATGGCCTCCAAGATGTTGATGTGTAACGTCTTGAAGAGGGGAGACCATGTTCCTTGAACCTGCTGTTGATGGGAGTGACCTCCCCAACCCTCCAGTGAAGCGTCCGTGTGGATGTTGATCGATGGAGGCGGGTGTTGAAGAGGGATGGACCTTATCAGGGCCTTTGCTTCTGACCACGGCTTTAAAAGTAAGCGAAGTCTGTTCGTAAGCCGTCTCTTGAGGTCTCTTCGAGCGATGGATGCGAATCGTCTCCAGACTCCCGCGGCATCCTTTAGCTGTGCGCGAAGCACTGGGTTTGTCACTGAGGCGAACTGTAGAGAGCCGAGAACTTGTTCCTGTTGGCGTCTTGAGATCCGTTTGGATTTTAAAAGCCTTCTGACAGACCCTGCTATATCTTTCTTTTTCTTCGGTGGAATGGAAAGGCGGTGTGACTGAAGGTCCCAATGGATTCCCAACCATTGGAACTTCTGAGCTGGAGAGAGGCGAGATTTCTCGGCGTTTATCTTGAAACCCAGATGCTCTAGGAACTGGGTGACTTTGTTGCAGGCTCTCACACAATCTTTGGGCGATGTCGACCAGACTAGCCAGTCATCTAGGTAGGCCATCACTTGGACGCCCTGAAGACGTAGCTGTTGGATGATTGCGTCTGCCAGCTTGGTGAAGATTCGTGGAGCCACTTTGAGCCCGAAGGGCATGGCCCTGAAGGCATAACTTTTCCTTTGGAGTCGAAATCCTAGGTAGGAGGAAGCGTAGTGATTCATTGAAATGTGCCAGTAGGCATCCGCCAGGTCTATGGAGACCGTGTAGGCCCTGTGAGGCAGAAGGGTCCTTATCTGTTGCAGAATCAGCCTCTTGAATTTGTTGTTCGCAATGAACTTGTTGAGAGGGGATAAGTCTAGAATGACTCTGAGTTTGTCTGAGTCTTTCTTGGGAACACAAAAGTGTCTCCCTTGGAACCTGGTTGACTTTACCCTCTTGATCATCATCTTGTTTAAGAGCTCCAGGACATATTCTTCCAGGAGGGGGGTTGACTGTTGGAAGAATTACTGGAACGATGGGGGTGGTTGAGTCCAGTTCCAGCCCAGTCCTTTCTTGACGATGCTGTGTGCCCAAGGATCGAAGGTCCAACGATTCTGGAATTGGCGGAGTCTTCCTCCCACTGGAAGCACTTCATTGCTTCTGGTGTCCCGAGGGTTTGCCACCTCAGCCACTAGCTCCCCTTCCTCCTCTGCCTGTGGAGAGACGGCGAGAAGAATCTCTGCCGGAGCCTCTGCCTGAGCCCTTACTTCTGGGACGAAAGGTAGTGGAATGTTGCTCATAGGCAGGGTTGAAGACCGGTGACTGCGACACCACCGGCTGGGGGACCAGTTGAAAGGTCTGCTGTGGCTGTGCAGCCACTTGGGGAGTAGCGGGACCCTGAAACTGACGTCTTGGTTGACGTTGCTGGGGCCTAGGCTTTGAGGATTTCCTCTTAGGCTGAGGGCCATGGTTCTGAGAGGACTTCCTCTTTCGGGACATGCCCCACTTGTGGAGAAGGTTCCGGTTCTCCGTGGCATCTTTGTCCACTATCTCTTTCACCAAGGCGGACGGGAAGAGATGTTTGCCCTAGATGTTAGAGGAAATCAGTCTCCGGGGTTCGTGTTTCACCGTTGCACTGGCGAACACGAATTCTCTACAGGCTCTGCGAGCCCTAGTGAAACTGTACAAATCCTTGGTCACAGTCGCCAGGTGTGACTTAGCAAGGACCATGTAAAAGTCCGGGACTCTGGTGTCCCCGACCATGAGTTCTGGCTGTACCTGATGTGACAGTGAAGCGGCGAGTCTCTCCTTGGTATACTGTTCCCTACGAAGGAGATGATCATTCAGTCATGGGAGGTCCTCGTTGAACTGACGACCAGCCACATCAGGTTCTAATTTCCCTACCGTGAAAGTAAGCTGGATGTCTTTCCAGTACCTGTCATCGGGGGGAAGAGTGAGGGAGAAGGGTCTACACTCCTTCAGTGCAGGACAAGGTTTCCCTTCCTCCACAGCCTTCATGACCGCTTGGAAGGCCTTTTTAACGAAGGGGAAGGTCGCAGTAGCGGGAGCAACAAAGGTTGGATGCTTTTTGCTCAGTGCTGGCATCTTGGAGTTTGTGAAACCCCGACTCTTCACTGCTTGAGCCAGCATAGCTTGGGCCTTTGTGAGATCGAACACAATCACTTCCTTAGGTTCGGTCTCTTCTTTTGAGTCTGGTTCGGACCTGAGCCGGACGTAACAGTCCGGATAAGCCTCGAAGTTCGGAAAGAACTCCACTTCTTCCAGAAGAATAGAGCCAACCCTTTCACTAATAAAGATTTTGCCAGTAGTGATTAGCATGTGCTCGGCGTATCTCTAAGGGTTAGCTTCCGAGCAGGTGGGGAGGTCCTTAACCGAAACCTTTTTCGGTTGTTTGAAGCCGACGAGAGTCGTCCGGAATTGTTCCTGAGTCTCTCTCAGCTTCTTGTCCATGAGGGCTTCTAGCATCCTGAAGACCTCTTGAGTGGCCGATGGAAGAGGATCCGGGGTGGCGGAAGTCGAAGGAACAGGTTCCTTGGATGTCACTGGAGTTGCTGGGGGAGCTGGAGCGACCTCGTTCTCCGAATCAGGATATTCCACCTAATCTTCCTCATAGTCGAGCTCTTTGCCCATGAGGTTCTTCTCCGTTTCTTCTGACAACTCCGACATACGTTCCACGTCGTCAGAATTGATATGGCACGAACGCATAGACTGTGCCATGACGATTTCGGGTTCGACTACTATTTGGACAGTGGGAATTTGTTCTCGAGGGATCTCCGAGTCCTTGGATGCTTTGAGAAAAAGCAAGGCCCTCATATCTTCATTTGGAAGATAAGGTCCAGAGGCGTTCTTTTGGAAGTCTCGCACCCATTTGCGCAGCTTCTCTCTTGCGATGTCCCTTACCTCCGTGGTAGGAGGATCGTTGAACGCTTCGTCAAGAAGTCTCTTGCAGACTGAACAGTTCTGCGGATCCCAGAATTTAAGGTCGCCTCTCTTGGCGGCACAGGGGGCGTGGGTCTGGCATGCCTTGTGCCCATAGAAGTCCGGGCGTTTAACTTCACAAAAGTTACTCTAACCACTTCACATACTCCTCCTGTAAAAGAAAGAGATCATGAATACATGGAAGGAATAAGAATGACTTACATTACTCTAGATTTAAGAATAACTTAATCTATAATAGCATATTAATTATATGTTCAAGATTGATGAGCAGGAAGGGAAGTAGATAGACACATACTTGTGAATCCCGCCCAGCCGGTTACCGTAACCTTATCCGTAGACAATTCCTTAGGACCCGATGGTCTCAAATGAAGGAAAATCCGTATGGATGAGCCAAGCTAGGCTTCCTTAATAGAAGAATTGTCTGCAGAGTGTAAAAGGATCTGAGACTGCTCAGAGCCTTGAGGGAGAGGGGAAAATAGGATAAACCCCTTAGATATATGTAGGTTTCGGCAAGCGACTGCACTGAGATGCACAGAGTATGCTGGAAATGTTGTAATGTGCAATCAAACAGCATAGCCACTATATTAGCTGGTATAACAATACCTATATGGAGGTGGCCAGGCTATCTGGCTGCATCAGATTGACTGCCGGCATAGTGCCGGCAGCCAAGGAAGGGGTACATGTCCCTTAGCGCTTCATTAGGGGGTACCGGCAGACCGACGGAACGCCGGAGACCGGTCGTGCAGGGTGAAAAACATCAAGGAGGACACACTGAGCGACCGAGATGGACAACACCACAGTGGCGACCGCCGGCACAGCGGTGGATCGCTGGCAGGGGCGGCTGGAGGCTGACGACATGGTGAACTTTAGTTCAACTTATAAGATATATATATATATATTTAAAGGGCGGATACCTAGAATGCTGGCAATCAATGCCGGCAGGTGGGCGGCAGTCTCCGGCAGTCGGCCGGCTGACGTTAGTAAACCAGGGTAAATATAAGGGGTGGGACGTCGGCGGAATGTTGACGGAAGGCGGCAGCCTCCAGCAGGCGGTAGGTTGACGTCGTAGAGGGGAGGTATCTTATGAATAGAGGTCACCTGAGGTATTGGCAGCTGTGGCCAAGTAGAAGCGGCAAGGGACCGGCACCATGATAGAGAGAGAGAAAGGTAAGGAGGGAGGGGAGGGGTAATATCCTATACCCCTCCGAAATCCCTCCAAAGAGAGTGCACTCATGATAGGAGTAGGTACTCCTACTATCCGGTGGCAGTGGGCCGACAGACGGCCGGGAGCCTGAGATAACCCAAAGGAGGGATAGAGAGCATTCAAAGAGGGGGAATCCTCCGCCGGCAACCACCCTTATAGAACGCTATGAAGGGTATGTGTACCAGAGCGGCCAGCTTAGCAGAAGAACAAGGCTAGCCCTACCACTCCACCCAAGGGAGGAGTTGTAGGACCAAGGACAGGGGTGTGTAGGCAGGCCTACACCAAAGGGATAGAGTGGGGAGGGGGAAGTAGGGGTCTTTCTTAAGTGGGTAGACTCTGTATGAGAGAGGCCACCAAGGCAAGGGAGAACACTCCCTAACCTAGGATAGGTAGCACAGATCAGGTACAGTACTGATGTACTGTCCTAAACTATAATAAGCCAGAGTCTACCCCCAGAGCTTAACCTAGATTAGGAGGACCAACTCCTAGGCTAGGAAGACCTGGAAAGACACATCACTAGTTGCAGGGAGGAAGGAGTAACCCAACCAAGTGCAACTGGGGAAGGGCAGAGCCCTTCCTAAGGTCTCAGGCACGACCCTAAGGGGGGTCATTCCCTTAGGGTAGGCTGAGAAGCGAAAAATACTCTGGGTGAAGACAAGATTCTCCCTATCATAGAATAAGGGAGAAGCAAGGCTACCCAGAGGGAATTACCCGTAGGTAAGGGGAATAGGAAGCATACAAGGGTTCCTACATTAGGTTAGGAGGGGGTTGGTACACAAACCAACTCAGACCCTTGTATGGTCCCCGAAGGCGAAAACACTTACATCACAGTAACTAGTATGTTTAACAATGCCTAAATCTTCATAACTTAACTTAGGAACACTTATATATATCATGCAGTAAAAAAGAGCACTAGGCTGTCAAGCCTAGGGGCTAGGCTAGCGATCTAGTATGGGGTCGGTCAACGACCATTGTCTAACGAGCGCTAAAACACGATATAATGATTTCCTAGCTATGAAGACTAAATAACTAATAATATTAATTAGTTAAAGGACCGGAGAAGGCTGTTCTGGCTAACTAAATAAAGCATGCAACATGAACAGCGATCCCGTCATGGCGCGTCCGGTATCGGCACAGCTCCGCCACAAAACACAATATTTTACGAAAAATAGAAGTTACTTTACGGCCAGAGCTTATTTACACAATACTAGGACCTGGTACTCAACTTTCCAGAAGAAGGTGAGGCTGAAGGCTGCGACATAACGACTTAGCGTAAGAGCTACAGGCGAAAGGATGAGGATGGACGTGACATCATTTAGCAATGGTGCCCGTTTGTTTACATCTCGAGTACCAAAAGTAGCCACGGATGAGAGTAACTTTGGAACGGCTCCTCAGTTACTCAGCCCATTCCCATATCGAAGGGTTAACTCTATATGGGGTGCAGATAGCTATGTGGCGTGTTAATACATGCGTCCCCTGTTGATATACGATATCCTAGAGGGAAACCTTTAGGGTACTCGCACCAGAAGTTAGAATTCTGTGATAACCTTTAGTTTAATTCTCTGGGAATATCCACTGTAGTTAAATATACCCTAGGAAGCTACTGAAGGAACCTTCCATCAGGACAACATGGCTTGAGCCCAAAAAAAAAAAAATATATATATATATATATATATATATATATATATATATATATATATATATATATATATATATATATATATATATATATAAATATATATATATATATATATATATATATAAATACAAATATATATATATATATATATATATATATATATATATATATATATATATATATATATATATATATATATATATATATATATGTGTGTATATATATATATATATATATATATATATATATATATATATATATATATATATATATGTGTATATATATATATATATATATATATATATATATATATATATATATATATATATATATATATATATATATATATATATATATATATATATATTTAGGCTCAAGCCATAACGTCCTTATGGAAGGTTCCTTCAGTAGCTTCCTAAGGGTATATATGACTACAGTAGATATTCCCAAAGAATTAAACTAAAGCTTTCACAGAATTCTAACTTCTGGCGCGAGTACCCATAAGGTTTCCCTTTAGGATATCGTATAATAACAGGGGACGTATGCTTGACACGCCACATAGCTATCTGCACCCCACATAGCATTTACGCTTCAGGGGGAAAGTGTGGCAAGTATGGGAGGAACCGTTACAAAACTCTCCTCCTGCGTTACTGTTACGGTACATAGCGATGTAAACAAACGGCAGTCATAGCTGGCCGCCATCTTGACTGACGTCACATCCACGCGCCTCATTCCTTTATACGTAGCGTCTCTGACTAGGTGTTTTTCCCATTGCTCGCTAAGTAATTTTCATCATGTTGCAATCTTCACCCTCGCCTTCTTCTTGTACAGTGTTGTATAAATAAGCTCCAGCCGTAAAGTAACGACTTTTTATCTTCAAATCTTGTGTTTTGTGGCGGAGCTGTGCCCCGAACGGAGGCGTCATGTTGCAACGCTGCTGTTCGCCTCGCATGCTTTAATTAGTTAGCCAGAACAGCCTTCCCGGTCTTATAACTAATTATCTACATTAGTTATTTAGTCTTCATTGCTAGGAATTAGTTATATTATGCCGATAGTATTCGTTTTCAGCGATCACAGTTAGCCAAACCCTATGCTAGATTGCTAGCCTAGCCCCTAGGCTCAATAGCCTAAGTGATCATGTTTACTTCTTGCATGATATAATAAGTGTTCCTACCTATCGCTAGGGCTCTTGTTTACTTCCTCACCTCCCCAGTTACCTAATCTAAGGTCATCTCCTCCCTCTGAGGTAGCCTAGGCTACATCCTAGCCCTCCTAACCTCGATACATTCGATTAGGCTGAGCTAGGATTCTTTCTTTCCCTTCTCCTTGCCATAGTACATGCGCTTTGAGTTTGGGACAGAACCTCAGAGTACCAGTCGTTCGTCCCCAGCCCTCCTTTAGGAGAATGTACTCTCCTTCTGGTCCCTGCTGGAGGGCAAAAGTGGTGGGGCTCTGCACTTCCCCCTAGTCCACACTTGGTTGGGTTACGACCCTTCCTCCCTGTGGCCTAGCGACTTGTCCTACCACTGCCTTTCCTGGTCTAGGAAACTAGCTCACCTAGTCTTGGTTAGGCAGTCTAAGGGGATTCTGCTTCTTTATAGTTTAGGACAGGACATTAGTGATGTACCTACTCTGTGCTAACCTACCCTAGGCTGGAGAATGGACTCTTCCTACCTAGACAGGCTAGCCCTGAACAGAATCCCCACCCCTGGGAGTGCCGGTGGGAGCTACGCTTCCCCCATACACTCCCCCTCAGGACTCTCTCCCCTCCCCCTCTATCCCTTTTGCGTTGGTTACACATCACACTCCTGTCCGCCGTCCTACAACTCCACCTTGTGCCGGGGGTTGTGGGTTCGGCTTGGTCCTTTCGTTGGTTAGTCCGTACTGCTATGCTTCCCGCATATAGTCAAACTATGGGATAGCATTCGTTGTTCGGTCTGCCGGCTGAGGACCTCCCTTCTTTGCGTGTTCTTCGGTCCTCCCTTGGGCCGCCACTGGCAATATAGCTGACTGCCAGCTCTCTGCCGCCGGATGAAAGGTCGCACCCCTCCCTTTCATTTGAACACTTCTTCCGGAGGAAGAAAGGAATGGGTACTAGGTATTACCCTTCTCTCTCTCTCTCTCCTCTTATCCTCTCCCTCTCTCTCTCTCTTAGTGCCGGTCCACTGCCGCCTCCACTCTGCCAGCGCTAGCCGTCAGTGTCTTCAGTACCCTACATGCCTCACTGAATGATGTCAGTGTCGGTATGCCGTTGCCGGCCATCTACCGGCTGCCGGGGGCTGCCGGCTTACCAGCGATCTGCCATCACCTAAGGTGTCACCCTCTCTCTCTGCCACATAGACTGATGGCTTGGAAGGGTCCATCCTTGATGGGGACCTGCCGGCGCCAGACGAGCTTCCGGCATCCCGCCAGGCTGCCGGAGCCACCAATCTTAGCTTTACAGTGGACAGTCACTCCTCCCTCCTGCTGGCCTGGTGCCGGTAGCTATTATTGTGCAGCTATGGATAATAGCCAGTACACCTATGGTATAGTTATACCCTAGACTGAAAACTATTGTGTACAGTTGTACAGTAAAATCTTTCTAGCATATTCTGCGCATCCATGCACAGTCTCTTGCCGGGACCTAACCTGATAAGGGGACCTAGCTTATCCCCCTTTTCTTATACACTGAATGAATTCAGCTTCCCCCTCTCACCGTACCTAATTCCCTAGAGGAAGCCTAAACTTGGCTCATCCAACACGGATGTTCTTCCTCCTCCCAGGGCCCATGACGGTCCTCTTGAATTAGTTACAGTGTGGGGTCGTGGCAATTGGCTGGGCGGGACGCACAAGTATGTGTCTTTCCTACCTCCTTTCTAGCTTACCTATCCTAAGCTTATACATAAATGGAATCTTATATTATAAGTTTATTAACTTAATTCTAATATGAGATTACTGTAAGTCATAATTGTATTGACTTCCAAATACTCATTTCCTCTTTCTTTTACAGGAGGAGTATGTGAAGTGAGAGAGTGCCTTCTGCGGCGTTCGTCGCCCTAATTTCTACGGCCACCTGGCGTGCCGAACCCATGCTGGCTGTTCGATCTCGAAGGGGAACCTTCGGTATTGGGATCCGCAGGCCTGCACAGTATGCAAGAACCTGCTCGATGAGGCGTTCGATAACCCTCCGTCAGCGGAGGTCAGGGACAACGGCCGAGAGAAACTGCGCAAGTGGGTGCACGGTTTCCAAAAGAACGCCACGGGGCCCTATCTCCCAAACGAGAAGATGAGAGCCCTGCTCTTTCCTGAGGCATCTGCTGATGCCATTATTCCCAAGGATGAGATTCCCTGCGTCCAACTGACGGTCGAACCGGATGTTTTGGACGCTCTCCAAGGGTGTCATATTGACGAAGTGGAGAGGATTTCGGATGTGTCCGAAGACACTGAAAGGACCCTGATGGCTGAGGGTCAAGAAGAGGAAGAGGATCAATTGGAGACCCCTGATTCTGATGGCGAGATCGCCCGTGCACCCTCCGTGGCTTCCGTCGTGATTTCAGAACCAGTCCCCTCTACATCTGCCAATCCAGTACCTGCGGTGGCAGGCAACCAGGATACCCTCCAAGCTCTGGTGGCATTCCTGGATGAGAAGTTCCGCTAGGGGCATGCGGACCTTAAGAGAGAAATCATGAGTATGAAGAAACAGCCGAAGAGGATTTCCGTCAAGGATCTTCCCTCCTGCCCAGTGACCAATCCCTCGAGGCATGCAAAACACATGCCCATCACGACCGGATGCATCTTTGTTAATGACAAACTAGGCGCCATCCCCCTTGAAGAGGTGGGGTTCTACCCTAATTTTGACGCCTACCCGAACTGCTACATCCGTCTTAAGTCCGAATCAGTCTCCAAGGAGGAGACCGAACCTAAGGAGATCATAGTGTTTGACCACTCTAAGGCTCAAGCTATGCTGGCCGACTAACTCAAGAGCAGGGGCTACACCAATTCCAAGATGCCGGCCCTAAGCAAGAAACACCTGTCATTTCTTACTCCTCGTACCATGGTCTTTCCTTTTGCGGAAAAGGCCTTGCATTCTGTGTTGAAGGCGGTGGAGGAAGGAAAACCCTGCCCTACATTGGAGGAATGTAGGCCTCTCTCCCTCGCCCTGGAAAGACATCGTTAACTTTCACGGTTGGAAAGCTGGAGGCTGACGTCGCTGGACATCAGTTTAATGAGAACCTCCCCAAGCTCTCCAAGTACCTTTTGCGTCAGGAACAAGACACAAAAGAGAGGCTGGCTGCCTCTCTGTCTCTTCAGGTGTAACTCGAGACAATGGCCGGGGACATTCGGGTCCCAGGCTTCTACATGGTTCTCGCAAAGACTCACCTTGCCACCTTGCTGAAGGACTTATACAGCTTCATCAAGGCCTGGGGAGCCTGTAGAGAGTTCGTGTTTGCGGATGCCACCGTCAAACACGAACCCCGGAAACTGATTTCCTCCAACATCTGGGGCAAATACCTCTTTCCCGTGGACCTTGTGAAAGAGATTGCGGACAGAGCCGCCACTGAGAATAGGAACCTTCTCAACAAGTGGGGCATGTCCCGAAAGAGGAAATGTGCTCAGAATGACGTTCCACAGCCTAAGAAGAAGTTCAACAAGCCCTGACCCCAGCAGTGTCAGGCCAAACGCCAGTTTCCGGCACCTGCTACTCCCCAGCTAGTGGCTCAGTCACAGCAGACCTTTCAGTTGGTCCCTCAGCCGGTGGTGGCCCAGTCACATCTCAAGAGACCTCTGCCAACCAGGCTTCGCTCACTCCTAAAGCCGCGGTCAGAGGCAAAGAACCTGAAAAGATCAGTTCCTCTTCAACCACCACCTCCGTCGGTCACCATCCACACGGATGCCTCGCTAGAAGGATGGGGGGGGGGGGGTCACTCCCACCAGTGACAAGTTCAAGGAACATGGTCTCCCCTATTCAAGACGTTTCACATCAACATCTTGGAGGCCATGGCGGTTCTTCTTACACTGAAGAAACTGTCCCCTCGTCCTTTGATCCACATCCATCTCACTCTGGACAGCGCCGTTGTGGTCAGATGTCTCAACCGTCAGGGCTCACGATCGCCCCAACTCAACCAAGTGCTATTACCCATCTCCCGCCTGGCGGACAAGAAGAGATGGCACCTCTCAGCAGTTCACCTACAAGGATTTCGCAATGTGACGGCGGACGCTCTATCGAGGACAAGCCCCATAGAGTCGGAATGGTCCCTAGATGTAGACTCATTCTCCATCATCTCCTGTCAAGTCCCGGAACTGCAAATCAAACCCTTCGGGATGAGCGACAACAACCAACTTACGAGGACCCCTGAGCGGAAGCGGTGGACGCCATATCCCTGGATTGGAACAGATGGTCCAAGACTTACCTGTTCCTTCCACCCAACCTTCTGCTGAAAGTCCTCTCCAAGCTGAGAACCTTCAAGGGAACAGCGGCCCTAGTGGCTCCCAAGTGGCCCCAGAGCAACTGGTTCCCTCTAGTCCTGGAGCTACAGCCCAAGCTGATCCCTCTGCCAGACCCAGTTCTCTCCCAGCAGGTTCAGAAGTCGACTGTCTTCGCTTCATCAAGGAAAACCAGAGACCTTCATCTTATGATTTTCTCTCCCTGGCCGTGAAGAAAAGGTTCGGAATCTCGAAGAAATGTTTAGACTTCCTAGAGGAATACAAAACAAAGTCTACCAGAAGGCAATATGAGTCATCTTGGAAGAAGTGGGTGTCTTTCGTCAAGGCAAAGAATCCTACGTAAATCTCCATCGATTTCTGCCTGTCCTTCTTCATTCACCTTCATGGACAAGGCTTAGCAGCCAATACGATTTCCACTTGTAAATCGGCCTTGACAAGACCATTACGTTATGCCTTCCAGATAGACCTGTCCAACGAAATCTTTAACAAACTTCCAAAGGCATGTGCTAGACTCCGTCCTGCACCCCCGCCGAAACCCATCTCCTGGTCTCTTGATAAGGTGCTCCATTTTGCCTCTAGCCTGGACAATGAATCTTGCCCTCTGAAAGACTTAACTCAAAAAGTGATTTTCCTTTTTGCTCTCGCCTCGGGAACCCAAGTCAGTGAAATAGTGGCTTTATCTAGAGAAGAGGGCCAGATACAGTTCGCCGAAATTGGGGAACTTACCCTCTTCCCTGACCCATCGTTTCTCGCTAAGAATGAACTCCCTACTAAGAGGTGGGGTCCATGGAGAATCTGCCCTCTGAAGGAAGATGTCTCTCTATTCCCAGTGGAGAGTCTAAAGGTCTATCTTCGAAGAACTTCAGACTTTGTCGGAGGACAACTCTTTAAAGGAGAAACATCGGGAAGTGATTTATCACTTGAACAACTAAGGGCGAAGATCACCTACTTTATTCGCAGAGTGGATCCTGACAGTACACCCGCAGGTCATGATCCTAGAAAAGTCGCCTCTTCCCTAAATTTCTTTCAAGGAATGGATTTCGAAAGCCTTCGATCTTTCACAGGCTGGAAATCCTCGAGTGTTTTTCAAACACTATGAGAAGCAGGTGCGCGAAGTCAAGAGATTCGTGGTAGCCGCAGGTAGTGTATTAAAACCTGCTGTTTAGTGCTGCGTAGGACAGTGAGTTATTTCGGGACTCTAACTCAACGGGTGCCTGTGTTGACCCTAGTGCGATACATAGTGATTTTAAGTGCCACTTAGTGTCATGAGAGACTGTTCTTCTACAAGGTGAAGTAACATAGACTTGTACACGTGTGCCACATGTCTATTTGGACATGAAGTGTATTGAGACTTTAAAAGACTTTATAGTTCCCTTGGAACTTATGTGTGTAATGGCAAGTTCTTTCTTTTCAGATTCCACACCTTTGTCTTATGTAGTCTTTAGTCTATGTTTGTTAACATACAATTTTACTGTAAATTATTTACTTTATTTCATATTATCGCAAATATTTTCTTGAATAAAATAGAAATTTCGCTATCATATGTGTCTTATTTCACCCTACTATATGAAATACATTACTGTTACAGAGTTTTATTGCCCCTATTTTGATCTCTATTATAATTCATGTTATAATATTGCTCCTATCCGATACATACTCACCTAAAGAAAAGTGAAATATTTGTTCCTACACAAGTACTTAACTTTCCTGATCTGCCTGCGAGACTGACAAAATCCTCGTCTACAGGTGAGTTTTCTTCATCAGGTTACTTCGAGATGTTCCTTTCCTCCAAATAGGACTTCCCTGCCATGGGGGCAGGAAGCCATGTCATAGTTTATGCCATTGGTAGTGACATGTAACAGAGATGTCACGGTCTCTAAGGTCATCAGACCAAAGGAATATTGTTTAGAAGTTGAAGGCACTACCAAAATGGGAAAAATCCACGATACACTAATTCTCTGGTACACTTCCATCAGGACGTCATGGCTTGAGCCCAAAAAACGGATTTTCAGCGAAGCAAAAAATCTATTTTTGGGTGAGATAGCCATGATATCCTGATGGACCCGCCCTAGTTCTCTATTCTGGCCTGTCAGGCCCCTCCCTTTCTTATTGTATCATGGAGGCTGACAGAGACGCCGGAAGGAATGAGGAACGCGGATGTGACGTCAGTCAAGATGGCGGCCAGCTATGGCGGCCATTTGTTTACATCGCTAGGTACCATAAGAGTAACGCAGGAGGAGAGTTTTGTAACGGCTCCTCCCATACTTGCCACACTTCCCCCTCGAAGCGTAAACGCTATGTGGGGTGCAGATAGCTATGTGGCGTGTCAAGCATATGTCCCCTGTTATTATACGATATCCTAAAGGGAAACCTTATAGGTACTCACACCAGAAGTTAGAATTCTGTGAAAGCTTTAGTTTAATTCTCTGGGAATATCTACTGTAGTCATATATACCCTTAGGAAGCTACTGAAGGAACTTTCCATCAGGACGTCATGGCTATCTCACCCAAAAATAGATTTTTCACTTCTCTCAAAATCCGTTATATATACAACGGATTTTGACCTAAGAAAAATCTATTCTTGGGTGTGATAGCCATGTCGTCCTGACGGAAGTTGCTTCCGGCAACTTCCTACTATATAATACTTCAGAAAGTGATATTATAAGAGAATTACCGTCAGGTATCACAGGGTTCTAACCCCCAGAACGACTATCCTAAGATATCGTGTATAATCAGGGACGTATCCGTAAATAACCATAGATATCTGCACCCCAAACAGACTAAACCCAGTCTAGGAATCTAAGGAGGAGTATAGGTGATGAGCTGTTACATATCCTCTCCCTTCATAGCATGTTTCGTCTTTGATGGACTCATTCATCATAGCAGCGTAACTACCGTGAGAAGAGGCATCCGTCAAGGCATTGGGGAGGGACAACATAACAGGTGGGCCATCAGGACAACATAGCTATCTCACCCAAAAATGGATTTTTCCTACGTCAAAATCCGATTTTTTGGCTCGAGACATGTCGTCCTGATGGAAGTGTACCAGAGAATTACCTATGCCTCGTTAGGAAGCCTCAAAGAGAGAGGTTTCGCCAGGAGACTAAATCCAAGTATGTTCAAGAAGGATAATAGTGAGAAGGCACACTAAAGTTAATGCCGCTACAGTAATTATAAATATAATAGTAGGGCTCAAAATTAAAAGGCATGTAAGAATTCAAAGCCTTTTACTCACAAGAATCAGTGTCAAGGTTAACGATCAACCATCATTAACCGTATACGGAATATTTTTCTACAAAGTAAATACAGCCCGTCCATACCCAGACATAGGGTAACATTAGGAGACAAATACATGACATAAGGAACCATAGGGATCTTATGACAAGATAAACCTGATCAATAGACACATGATTGCGCCTGTACAAAAAGGGGTAATCATCCGAACCAAATGAGATATAGCTTAACTACCTTTTAGACAGTTAGGCTGCAGCACTGAAGGAACACACATAACGCCAGAAAGACACATGTGAACCTGAAAAAGGAAATGATAAAATGGAGTTTTTCCTTTTTTCCTTGAAGCAAAAATCAACTGTTTACTCATTGCAAATAACAAGCTGAAGGAGTGCCCTATGATGCATTGTGGGCTACACTGTTATAGCAGGTTTGATAACACTTCCCGCAGCCACCACAAAATGGCATATCTCCTCCAATTGCTTCAGATAATGCCCGAAGAAAACCCGAGTGAACTTCCAACCAGTATATGCCTAATGTCCCTCAAAGGACATATACTGGAAAAAGTTCAAGGAGGAAGCCACGCCCCTAGGGTCGGGACCCGATGTCATACTAGCCAGGTCCACTCTTCGTATAAAGTAAGTAATTTTAGCTCTTAACTGTTTCAGAGACAAATCAGACCCCACAGTATCTTTTTGAAACAAATGACCACAGCACTGGACACAGGGAAGGATCCCCCGGTAGGGGAACTCTTTTCCATAGCCCCAACGTTTAAAGGATGTTCATTCTTAGCCAGAAAAGTGGGATCAGGGTATAAATTAACCTCACCATCATCCACAAATTCAATGTGGTCATCGTCTCAAGAAAGAGTCACGATGTCACTAACCTGAGCACCAGAAGCCATCGTAATTAAAAAGATGACTCTCTGATTGAGATCATTGAATAGAAGCCGTTTGATTGTCTATGTCTCAAGCGAATTGCCAAACTTTGTCCAAAAACCAAGAGATAGGCTTCGGTGGAGCTGACAGCCGCAGCCGTGCACAAACTTTCAGAATTTTTTTGAAGAGATCCGAGTTAAAGTCGACATCAAAGGCGTATTGCATAGGTCTAGTGAGGGCCGAATTGTACGACGATATCATGGAGGAAGCTAGATCTTAACATACAAAGCAAGCAAGAAAACTAAACAAAATCCAAAGTAATCGCCTCTGAACATATTTGACCCATTTCATCCATGACGTTTCATTCTGAGTCATGGTGTCAGACGACTCATAGTTTCTGCAAATATCCACTTACCACGTTGAATTTGGATTCTTTTCCAAGGCTAGGGCAAAAAATCATGAGATGAGGGTTGTTCGATCTCCATGAAAAAACATAAATAATCTCCTGCTGTTCCTCCTGGGACAGAATCGGGTTGGTCACGGCACCAACTTGGGGTTTAAATCCGTGACAATGGGAAACCAGTTGCTCTTTGGCTACAGAGAAGCCACCAGAGCTACCGTCCCCTGAAAGATCGAAGACTGTCCAAAACCTTCATGAGGAGGTTGTACAGTGGAAATAGGTAAATCGCCGTCCAACGATTCCCATCCAGGGACATTGCGTCCATGCCCACTACTGCTTGATCTACTTTCAGTGCTACCTAGCAGGGAAGTATCTTGTTCAGACTCGTCGCAAACAGATCTACATGAAGGCCACAGACTTGATCTCCCTGAAGGTGGGATGTTGACAAGTGGTAACCTTTCTTCTGATCCAATGTAAAGACGTGGTTTATTTGAGGAGATCTCGACCCTTGTCTGTTGATGCAATGGACTATCACCCTGTTGTCGAGGTCTAGAAGGATATGAATGTTCTCCTTCAAGTATAATTTCTTGAGGGACAAGAAGACTGCCATGGACTCCTGAATATTGATGTGGAATTGTTGAAATTTCTAAGACCAACAGCCTTGCACTTTCTTGGGTGGGTTATGAACCCCCCCCAACCATCCAACGAGGCGTCTGCACAAAGTGTCACTACTGGGGGAGGAAAGCGCAATGACACCATCTGTGAAAGACTTTTGGCAGTGGACCATGGTCTAGGTTGCTTATGTGGTAAAACCGTAGTCACCTTAAGGTCGGGAAGAGCTTTGGAGGCTCTCCTTTCCCAAACTCTGCTTGCATCTTTGAGTCGTACATTGAGGACAGAGCTCGTTACGGAGGAGAATTGTAAAGATCCTAGAACCCCCTCTTGGCGTCGCCTGATGATCATCCCACAATTGATCAGGGACTTGCCCAACGTCTCTATTTCCTTTCTCTTGGAGGGAGGAATAGATAGGGAGTGAGACTTAAGGTCCCAACGAATCTCCAACCACTGGAAGTCTTGAGCTGGAGCCAGTCTTGATTTCTTGAAATTGACCTGAAATCCAAGGCACTGGAGGAACCGTACAACTCGAGTCGCTTCTTCCGAGCACTCAGTTCCGAGGAAACTCACTCTAGCCAGTCGACCAGGTACGCCTCTACTTGAAGGCCTTTCTCCCGAAGTTGTTGTACGACTGTGAAAATCCTCAGAGCCATGTTGAATCCGAATGGCATAGCTTGGAATACGTAACCCTTTCTCTCCAGGCTGAAACCAAGATAGGGGGAGAAGTGTTGACCTAACAGAAGAGACAAAGACGTCAGTAAGATCTATAGAGACAGTGAGAGCCTCCAGGGGTGGTAAGGTCCATATCTGCGAACTAGTCAACATCCGGAACCTGTCGCACTGAACGAACAGGTTTAGACGGGACAAGATGAGAATTATTTGAGGTATGCTCGAAACCTTCTCTGGCACGCCAAATATACGACCTTGAAATCTCACAGATCTCACGCAGTGGATAACTCTTCTCTTCAGAAGGTCTTACACTTACTGTTTCAGATAAGGTATTGTTTTTTTGGAAGAAACTCCTGAGTTGTGGTGGCCTTTGTTACCAATTCCAACCAGAACCGATGGAAATGACACTCTGTGTCCAAGGACTGAAGGACCCACAATCCTTGCACAAGGCCAGCCGTCCCCCGGTAATTGTGTTGACAACGTGAACCTCTTCCTCCACTGCCGTTTTGATGTCCACGACCACTGGACTTGCCTCCTCTGTCCAGACGGCCTCGGGAGACGACCCTTATTCATACACAGGGTGGAAGTCCGGGGACTGTAAAGCCACTTGTTAGGGTACAGCGTAGACAGTCGGAGGGATAGCAGCATAGGAGAGAACAAATGACTTCCGATGATAAGTCAGTTTGAGAGGCCTTTTGGATTGTGGGCCTCTCCCAGGGGTGAACTTCCTTCACCACCTCCTAAGGAAACAGGTCTTTTCCCCAGATGCTAAAGGTGATGAAACGTTTCAGCTCGTGGCAGATGGTAGCTGTAGCAAGTACATGCCCTCTACAGGCTCGACGGGCTTGAAAAGAGGCATAAAGGTACTTCATAAAGGTGGCGAGATGAGTTTTCGCCAACAATGAAAGACTGAGGCGTCTACAAAATTCCCGATCATCATTTCCATGAAGCACTACAGAGACATCGACTCTGACAACCTTTGAATGGCCTACGACTCAGCCTTAAGAAGGTGATTGGGTATCCTGGGCAGCTTCTCATGAAATTGGCCGCCGGCCGCATCCTTATCCAGTTTACTCTCAAAAAAAAAATAAATAAATAAACTGGACATTGATCCACTGGTAAGACAGGTGAGACTGGTGTTTACTCTTCCAAAGTTGAGAGAGGCTTACCCTCATGGATGGCTTTCTCCACAGCCGTGTAGCTCTTCGAGGCCAAAGGAAAGACCATATTGTCCGGAGCCATGAAGGAGGCCAACCTCTTACTGTAGGCAACAAACTGTATATTAATACACCCTGCCGTCATCATTTCCGCATGCAATAAGGTAGCTAGGAGGGCAAGACCTTATACTTTATCAACTCCTCTTGCACCTTTAAGGCCTGGATCTCTTCACATGAGGCCTTGAACATCAGCATCTGGTATTACTAATATTCTCCATGATGACTGTCATGTTAGCCATAAATACAAGATCCAATGTAGTACCCAAGGTACTCGGAAACTGGGGGCTCCGTGAGCCCAGCAGAAGATGTTGGGAGGAAAAAAGGGCTGGAACCGCCCCCGTCACGGCAGAAGTAATCATCACCGTAGAACGGGAGACCGTTGCCGTAGAGGGGTCTAAAGTGGTAGACACCACTGAACTCTAGACCTACCTCATCCTCTTAACCAGATGCTAAAGGACCGCGGGAAGAACACGCAGTCGTCATCAAAGCTATCCTTCGAGACCTATCCGGAGTGCAGTAGATCCTTACAAACACTGCAATCCTGATGGTCCCAGTACAAAACTGGACCTTTCATCCTCTGACACTTCGCATGTGTGTGGCATATATCGGGACCACAAGGATGCCTCACAATCCTGACACAAATCTGCACTCAACAGTGCATCTCCGTCATAGGCACCGCCTGTAAGGAGAACAGGGTTTAAATGAGTACTACGTCCTCTAACAGTCACCAACAGTTGAAAGAAATGGGTTAAGAACATTCCATGTTGACAATTGAGGGAATAGTAATCCCATAATTGTGTGTAAATGCAGTTGGTGAGAAAGGAGGAGATAAAGTACGAAATGTCCATTCCCCTCTTGAAGAATGCGAGATTGAAAAAATTAGCCTCCTGAAAGTTCATTGCTATAGGCGAAAAGAAGGGTGGGTGGGTGGAGGTGCTCATGGAAAGAACCGTCACTCCTATATCTCCGCAGAGAAATGGCCATTAGAAGGCAACGGTTCGGGTAAACTTAATGGTTTCAGCAATCGACGCATCGATTAACGAGCAAGAGTCTATAGCAACCCGAGGGCTATAACCACAAGTTGATAACCTCAATTAGGGAAGAACCGGGAGTGGGAACTAGCCTATAGAGTTATCACCCATCTATCCAGTCCACACCCTCAGAGGGAAATGGCCAAATTGGTAAAAAACCAATAACCATATGTAGTGGTTATTTTCATGCAGGGGCCTAAAAATGAGCTCCCAGGCCTAACATACATAAGGAAGCCTCAAAAGTTGAAGGAGTAAGGCCTTTATGTTAATCTGCAGTTGAATTCACCTACAGTCAGTAGAGAACCCGTTTTAGTTTAGGTAAGACGGTCTTAGATAAAAACGACAGAAAGGCATGTGCCCTATAGGTACCAGCATTGCCAGAACTACAAGCAATGCCAGAGGGGAACGACATTGCTGCCAAGGTATCATGTGCCCTAAGGCACTGATACAGATATCCACTCCTATAGACTAGTATTACCCCTGCCGCCAGTAACAACAATGTCATCGTCAGAGGCAATAGTGCCCAAAGGCAGCGGAGATAACGGTCAAGGGTTTCCACAGAGAACACCTTGCCAAAGGGGAAGGCAGTGTCGCCAGCGGAGGCACTGCCGTAAGCAGTGACGTATCGCTAGTACGGGTACTATGGAAGAGTATAAAGTGTTGAAAGTTGGCGACAAAGCCGTTAGGTACTGGCCCTGCCAAAGGCATGTACCCCAGATGTACCAGCGTTGCCGGAAGTACAAGCAGCGCTAGGGGGTAACAGCATTGCCTCCATTGTCCTACATGGCTAGGAGGTAACAGCAGAACATGTAAGTCGGCACACCGACATGCTGAGATCACCCTTCGCAAAGGGGAGCTTCAATGGACTGCGCAGTCCTAGCATGGGAGACCACGAGCGAATGCAGAAGGCGGACCACGGATCGCCGACGAGGGCTAGGCTAAGCCTAAGAGGTCGATGCCGCAAATCGAACAAGAAATCGCAAAGGCTAGGAGGGAATAACAGTACAGGTAAGTCGGCGCACCGACAACTGGGGCTCCAAAGGACTGCACAGTCCTAGCATGGGAGATCATGAACGAATGCAGCATGGTGGACCAGCGGATTCGCCAAAGAGGGCAAGGCTAAACGCCAACGAGAGCTAGGCTAAGCCTAATAGGTTGATGCCGTATGTCGATCGAGAAATCCCAGAGGCTAGGAGGGAACGGCAGTACAGAAAAGTTGGCGCACCAACAAGGGGAGATCACTCTTCGCAAAGGGGTGCTCCAATGGAGTGCTCAGTCCTAGCATGGGAAATCATGAACGAATGCAGCATGGCGGAAAAACGGATTTGCCAAGAAGGGCTAGGCTAAGCCTAATAGGTCGAAAAAACCGGGAGATCGAGGGCAGGCAGGCAAAGGGGCTCAGGAAACTAGTATAACAGAGGAAAAACCCTCTAAGGGTAAAATGTCCACTGCCAACGAGACCAGTAAGAACGACCTAATCGCCATTGGCGAACCCATCTCCGACAAAACTACCACTCTCTAAGCTAGGCTAGCCGGGACCAACACGCAAAAAACTAAAACTTCAACTATATTAATGCATAGTAAAACGGACATGAAACCCTGAAGGCGTATTGTCTTCTTTGAAACTTGAATCCTAGGTAGGAGGAAGCCTGGTGATTCATTGGAATGTGCCAGTATGCGACCGCCAGGTCTATTGAGACCGTGTAAGCCTCGTGAGGCAGTGGGGCTCTCATCTGTTGAAGAGTCAGCATCTTGAATTTGTTATTCGCAATGAACTTGTTGAGAGGGGACAAGTCCAGAATGACTCTGAGTTTGTCCGAGTCTTTCTTGGGAACACAAAATAGTCTTCCCTGGAACCTGGTGGACTTTACCCTCTTGATCACCTTCTTGTTCAAGAGTTCTCGGACATATTCTTCCAGGATGGGGGTTGTGGGTTGGAAGAATTGGTGGAAGACTGGAGGTGGTTTTATCCAGCTCCACCCTAGTCCCTTCTTGACGATGCTGTGGCCCCAAGGATCAAAGGTCCAACAATCCTGCAAGAGGCGGAGTCTTCCTCCCACCAGAAGCACTTCATTGCTTCTGGTTTCCCGAGGGTTTACCACCTCGGCCGCTTGCTCCCCTTCCTCCTCTCCCTCTGGATGGACGTCGAGAGAAGTCCTTGCCGGAGCCTCTACCTTTGGGGCGAAAGGTAGTGGATTGCCTTTCATAGGCAGGGGTGAAAACTGGTGACTGTGCCACCACCGGCTGAGGGACCAGCTGGAATGTCTGCTGTGGTTGAGCCACTAGCTGGGGAGTAGCGGGAGCCGGAAACTGGCGTTTGGCCTGACGCTGCTAGAGTCGGGGCTTGTTGGACTTCTTCTTAGGCTGTGGACCCTCATCCTGATAAGATTTCCTCTTTCGGGACATGCCCCACTTATTGAGAAGGTTCCGATTCGCAGTGGCAGCTCTGTCCGCAATCTCTTTCACCAGGTCTACTGGAAAGAGGTATTTGCCCCAGATGTTGGAGGAAATCTGTTTCTGGGGTTCGTGTTTAACGGTGGCGTCCGCACACGCGAACTCTCTACAGGCTCTTCGGGCCTTGATGAAGCTGTACAAGTCCTTCAGCAAGGTCACAAGGTGGGTCTTTGCAAGAACCATGTAGTAACCTGGGACCCGAATGTCCCCGGCCATTGTCTCAAGTTGTACTTGAAGAGACAGAGAGGCGGCCAGCCTCTCTTTCGTGTCCTGTTCCCAACACAAGAGGTAGTCGGTGAGCTTGGGGAGGTCTTCATTAAACTGACGTCCAGCGACGTCAGCCTCCAGCTTTCCAAACGTGAAGGTAAGCTGGATGTCCTTCCAGTCTTTATCATCGGGAGGTAGGGCGAGGGAGAGAGGCCTACATTCCTCCAATATAGGGCAGGGTTTTCCTTCCTCCACTGCCTTTAACACAGAATTCAGGGCCTTTTCCGCGAAAGGAAAGACCATGGTGGGAGGAGCAAGAAAAGACGGGTGCTTCTTGCTCAAAGCCGGCATCTTGGAGTTGGTGTATCCTCTGCTCTTGAGGCAGTTAGCCAGCATAGCTTGAGCCTTGGCGTGGTCAAACACTATGACCTCCTTAGGCTCGGTCTCCTCCTTGGAGACTGGTTCGGACTTGAGACGGATGTAACAGTCCGGGTAGTCGTCGAAGCTAGGGTAGAACTCCACCTCTTCGACGGGGATGGCACCTAGCCTATCACTGATGAAGATGCGTCCGGTCATGATTGGCATGTGTTTTGCATGCCTCCAGGGATTGGTCACTGAACAGGGGGGAAGATCCTTGACGGAGATCTTCTTCGGCTACTTCTTCAAGGTCAGAAGCTCCCTCTTGAGGTCCGCACGCCCCTTGCGGAACTTCTCCTCCAGGAATGCAACCAGAGCTTGGATGGTATCCTGGGTGCCCGGTACCACAAGTATCGGGGTGGCAGATGTAGAGGGGACGGGTTCAGAGACCACGACGGAAGTCACGGAGGGCGCACGGGCAACCTCGTCCTCAGAATCAAGGGTTTCCACCTGATCCTCTTCCTCTTCTTGACCCTCCGTCATGAGGGTCCTTTCCGTATTTTTGGACACATCCGACATCCTCTTCACCACGTCGAGATGACAATCTTGGAGAGCGGCCGCAACATCCGGTTTGACCGTTAGTTGGACGCAGGGGATCAAATCCTTAGGGATAACGGAATCAGCAGATGCCTTAGGGAAAAGCATGGCTCTCATCTTCTCGCTTGGGAGATAGGGCCCCGAGGAGTTCTTCTGAAACCCGTGCACCCACTTGCACAGTTTCTCTCGGGCGTTATCCCTAACCTCTGCTGACGGAGGGTTGTCAAACGCCTCATCAAGCAGACCCTTACAGACGTTATAGGCCTGCGGATCCCAATAGCGAAGGTTCCCCTTCGTGATGGAACAGCTGGCGTGGGTCCGGCACGCCAGGTGGCCGTGGAAGTTAGGGCAACGAACGCCGCAGAAGGTGCTCTCACACTTCACATACTCCTCCTGTAAAAGAAAGAGGAAATGAGTATTAGGAAGTCAATACAAACAGACTTACATTATTCTTAGATTAGAATAAGTTAGTAAACTTATAATATAAGATTCCAGTGTGTATAGGCTTAGGATAGGTGAGCCGGAAAGGAGGTAGGAAAGACACATATTTGTGCATCCCGCCCAGCCAATTGCCGTGACCCCATACTGTAACTAATTCAAGAGGACCGTCATGGACCCTAGGGGGAGGAAGAACATCCGTGCTGGATGAGCCAAGCTTAGGCTTCCTCTAGGGAATTAGGTACAGTAAGAGGGGGAAGCTGAATTCATTCAGTGTATAAGAAAAAAGGGGGATAAGCTAAGCCCCCTCATTAGATTAGGTCCCGGCAAGAGACTGCACATGGAAGCACAGAATATGCTGGAAATTTTTTACTGTACAACTATACATAATAGTTTTCAGTCTAGAGTATAACTATACCATAGGAGTACTGGCTATTATCCATAGCTGCACAATATTGGCTGCCGGCAGGAGGGAGGAGTGACTGTCAATTGTAACGCCAGGATTGGTGGTGCCGGCAGCCTGGAGGCATGCCGGAGGCTCGACTGGCCCCAGCAGGTCCCCATCATGGATGGACTCTTCCCAGCCATCAGTCTATGTGGAGAGAGAGAGGGTGACACCTTGAGTGATGGCAGATTGCCGGTAAGCCGGCGGCTCCCGGCAGCCGGCGACGGTAACCGACACTGACATCATTCAATGAGACAGGTAGGGTACCGAAGATTCTGACTACTGGCGCCGGCAGAGTAGGGGGGCGGCAGTGGACCGGCACTAAGAGAGAGAGGGAAAGGATAGGAGGAGAGAGAGGGAAAGGTAATACCCAGTACCCAATCCAATCTTACTCTGGAAGAAGTGTTCAAATGAAAGGGAGGGGTGCTACCTTTCATTCGGTGGCTGAGAGCCGGCAGTCGGCTATGTTGCCAGTGGCGGCCCAAGGGAGGGCCGAAGAACACTCAAAGAAGGGAGGTCCTCCGCCGGCAGACCGACCGACGAATGCTAGCCCATAGTTCGACTATATGCGGGCAGCATAGCAGTACGGACTAACCAACGAAAGGACCGAGCCGAACCGGCAACCCACCAGCACTCGGTGGAGTTGTAGGACGGCAGACAAGGGTGTGAAGGCTAAGCCAACACCAAAGGGATAGAGGGGGAGGGGAGGGAGTCCTAAAGGGGGTGTATGGGGGGAGCGTAGCTCCCACCAACACCCCCAGAGGGGGGGGGGAGATTCTGTTCAGGGCTAGCCTGTCTAGGTAGGAAGAGTCCATTTTCCTGCCTAGGGTAGGTTAGCACAGAGTAGGTACAGCATTAATGTCCTGTCCTAAACTATAAAGAAGCAGAATCACACTGACTGCCTAACCTAGGCTAGGTGAGCTAGTCTCCTAGACCAGGAAGGGCAGGGGGAAGACGAGTTGCTAGGCCACAGGGAGGACGGGACTTAACCGAACCAAGTGTGGATTAGGGGGAAGGGCAGAGCCCCACCACCTTCACCCTCCAGCAGGGATCCGAAGGAGAGTACATTCTCCTAATGGGGGCGGGGGGCGAACGACTGGTACTCTGAGGTTCCGTTCCAAACTCAAAGCGCATGAACTATGGCAAGGAGTGGGGTAGGAAAAATCCTAGCCTAACCTTACCCGAAAGCATACCGAGGTAAGGAGGGGTAGGATGTAGCCTAGGCTACTTCAGAGGGAGGAGATTACCTTAGGAAAGGTACCTGGGGAGGTAAGGGAGTATACAATAGCCCCAGCGTTAGGTTAGGGGCAAGGGAGACGACTACCAATATCATCGAAACCCATTGTATACTCCCTAGAAGGCGAAATAACATCTGTGCAATCACTGAATCTTGTTTGTATAAATGCCTGTCTTCATTTATAAATTAACACTAGGAACACTTATTATATCATGCAAGAAGTAAACATGAACACTAGGCTATCGAGCCTAGGGGCTAGGCTAGCAATCTAGCATAGGGTAGGCTAAAATAGTTGCCTAAACTAATACTAACGCATAATATAACTAACTCCTAGCAATGAAGACTAAATATCTAATCAAGTTATTAATTATAAGACCGGGAAGGTTGCTCTGGCTAACTAAATAAAGCATGCAAGGCGAGCAACACCGTCGAAACATGACGCCTCCGGTCGGGGCACAGCTCAGCCACAAAACACAAGAATTAAAGATAAAAAGTCGTTACTTTACGGCTGGAACTTATTTATACAATACAAGAATATGGTACTCAACTTTCCAGAAGAAGGCGAGGCTAAAGATTTTGACATGATGCAATTAAATAGCGAACACTGGGAAAAAACACTCTGCTCAGGAACGCTACAGAAACAGGAATGAAGCGCGCGGATGTGACGTAAACCAAGATGGCGGCCAGCTATGACAGCCGTTTGTTTACATCGCTAGGTACCGTAACAGTAATGCAGGAGGAGAGTTTTGTAACGGTCCTCCTGATACTTGCCACACTTCCCCCTCGAAGCGTAAACGCTATGTGGGGTGCAGATAGCTATGTAGCATATCAAGCATACGTCCCGTTATTATACGATATATTAAATATTATGGGTACTCACCCGTTTTTTGGGTGAGATAGCCATGTCGTCCTGATGGAAGGTTCCTTCAGTAGCTTCCTAGGGTATATTCCCAGAGAATTAGACTAAAGGTCTCCAGAATTCTAACTTCTGGCGCGAATATCCCTAAAGTTTCCTTTTAGGATATCGCATAATATCAGGGGACATATTCTTGACACGCCACATAGCAATCTCCACCCCGCATAGCGTTTACGCTTCGAGGGGGAAAAATGGCAAGATAAAAGAGGAGCCGTTACAAAATTCTCCTCCTCCGTTACTGTTTGAGTACTCAGATGACGTCATATTCGTCCGCCATCTTGGATGACGTCGTATCCGCCCGCCATCATTCCTTGTAGCGTTAAACTGGTACTCTAAGATACAGTAAGATTGGGAGGGAGTCTGTCAAGATCTTTCCTAGAAAGGAGGGCGGGTCCATTAGGACGACATGGCTATCTCACCCAAAAATAGATTTTTCGCGTTTGGGCTCAGGCCATGTCATCCTGATGGAAGTGTACCAGAGCATTAATGTATCGTGGATTTCCCAGTCGTGCCTTTCGACTTCAAGACAATCTTCCCTGGTCTTTAAGACCAAAGAGACCTATGACATTATCGCTAAATGTCATTTCTGCTAATCATGTACTATGTTAGTGCTTCCTGTCCCCCACAGGGAAGAGTCAAACTAGACTCTGGAAAAGTCTTGAAGTTGCATATTATATGCCAGAGACATGCCGGCCTCAGTGTATGTCGATAGCCAAGGTTTGTATCAGGTATTGGAACAAATACATTTAGCCAGGAAGGTTTGAATAAATGTTGGAACAAGAATATTTTTGTTCAATATATCATGCAGAATAAAGGGTAAAAGAAATGCTCACAATTAGGCTTTATTATAATGTTTAGGGCGAAATAAGACACAAAACCATTGGATATTTATTGGCAAGCAATAATTAAAGATTAACATACATGTATCATAATGTAAAAATGGTATTTTTATTATAAAATAAATTTCTAAATATACTTACCTCGTAGTTACATATATAGAGCTCAAATCTCGCATTTCGACGCGGCACGACAGAAGATTCAAATTCGTGGCGATCGCTGCCATCACTCGTAGGTTATCAGAACCATTCCCAACATTCTTCAGAAATTCCATGTTTCTGTTTTCAGAGGGGAGGAGGGAGGGCCCTTTTATATATGTAACTACCAGGTAAGTATATTTAAAAATTTATTTTATAATAAAAATACCATTTTTAAATATGTAACTTCCCTGGTAGTTACAAATATATAACTGATTCACACCATTGATGGTGGGTTAAAAACCTCATCCTATTGGCAATTTGTATAATTATTAATAACTACAAATAGTAGCATTAACAATCTGGTTCTAACCTGATATGGAAACTGGCTTCACAATTCACAATGATACTGTCTCATTTCGCCTGCATTCCTTAAGAGACTCAGTGATCCACTCAGGGAGCTGTAAAAGTCTCTTGGGGCGGCCACAAGGTCCTCGACCTTAGCGTGGCTAGACCACCACCTTTGCAAACCTGGCATAGCCAAGGATACTGATTCTGGCGTTCCAACCTGACAAGGAAGCTGGCTTCACAATGATACTGCCTCATCTCGCCTGCATTCCTTAAGAGACTCAGCGATCCACTCAAGGGGCTGAAAAGTCTCTTGGGGCTGCCACAAGGTCCTCGACTTTAGAGTGTCTAGACCACCACCCTTGCAAACCTGGCATAGCCAAGGATACTGATCCTGACCACCTACTCCAAAAAAATTTTTTTTCTTTTTTTAAACTAGCTTGAGTTGCATCTCAGACTGACGGAAGGGTGCGACAATCTTCACAGACAACCAGTGAACACATTAAAACTAATTTGATTTGCATCCCAGATTGACGGAAGGCTGCGGCAACCTTCACAGACAACCTGTGAACACATTAAAACTAACTTGACTTGCATCCCAGACTGACGGAAGGCTGCGACAACCTGTGACCACAAGTACAAGAGAAAAGGCAAGGGTATATATTAAGTTATCAGGAAGAGGCAGTAGACCCTTCTCAAACTACGAAGCCGGAGGTAACGTACGGACCCAGGGAACAGCAATCCTCATACTGGGTCTGGACATCTTTGAGATAGCAATCTGTGAAGATTGATTTACTTCGTCAGAAAGTAGGCTCCAAAATTGACTTCATTTTATTATGTTTGTAAGCCATAGAAATTGCTGCAGCTCTAACCTCGTGGGGTTTTACCTTAAGGATAGGGAAAACTTCTTACTCACAATCCTGGAGAGTTTCCCTTATTAAATCCTTAATGAAAAAAAGCCAGGGTATTCTTTGATAAAGGCAAAGAGGGCTTTTTAACCGAGCATCAGAGGCTGTCTGTCTCGTCTTTGAAAAGAAAGCCTAGCTGAAGGGAGCAAATTGCATTGTCTCCATTAAAGCCCATCTTCTTAGTGATGGCTTTTAACTCTCCTAATCTTTTGACTGTAGCCAATAAAATTAGGAAAAGAGTCTTCTTGGTAGGATACTTTCAAGATGCCTTGTCCAACTGTACAAACCTACTTGAGGTTAAAAAGGCCAGGACTATATACAAGTTCCACGAGGAGGTTGGATTGTCCTTCCTCTTAAGTCGTCTCAAAAGATCTAATGAGATCTGAGAGATCCTTGTTACCTGACACGCCAATGTGTCGGTTACGAAAGACGGAGGTTAGTATGCTGCGGTAACCCTTGATGAAAGGCACGGCTAGCTTCTCTTTTGTACGCAGATACAACAAAAAACTCTGCTATATTGGCTATAGAGGTATTGGAAGAGGAAAGTCTATTATTCCTGTACCACACTCTAAATATGTCCCACTAGGAATAGTAAACCCTAATAGTGGTAATGATCTGGGGTATCTACCAGCCACTCCATCATGTCCGCAACCCAATGTCTCATGGGCCAAAAAGGAGCTATCATGATCATGCGGATGTTGGGCGAATCCCTGAACCTTTTCAGGACTCTGTCCAGGATCTTGAATGGAGGAAAAGCGTACACATTTAGACCTTCCCAGTTCAGAAGAAAAGCGTCCACTGCGACTGCTTCCTGGTCTGGTACTGGAGAGCAAAATACCGGCAACCTCTATGTCATTTGTGAGATGAAGAGGTCTATCGAGTGTTGACCCCACAACATCCAAAGGTTGGTGCACACCTTGTGATGTAGGGTCCATTCTGCAGTAAGAACTTGCCGCCTTCTGCTGAGCAGATCCGTCTTCACGTTTTTCTCCCCTTCTATGAAGTGAGTAATCAGGGCTTGGTGAATGGACACTAGCTCTTTGATATTTATGTGTCATTTCCTCTGAGACTCTATCCACAGATCACTGTCGAGAATTGTATGCGTCAAACAGGGAGGAAATCGACCTCTCTAGTTCAGACAGACCAGACACTTGAAGCGCGCCGTGTGCGCGAACTAAACCGTGTGCTGATTGCTGTGAGGGATCGTCAACGCTAGTTGGGTGACCACCAGGGGAAAGTCCTTGCAACATTTCCGGAGTGCCTTGAGCGCGATCTGAACCGATTATCATCCCCAGAAAAATGAATTCTGTGAGGGTGTTAGTTAAGATTTGGCCAGGTTACCATCAGACCTAACTGTTGCGTTAAGGGCATTATCCTTTGCAGAGCCTCCAGACACTTTACTTGTGATTCTGCTCTGAGTGGTCAGTAGTCCAGGTACAAAGAAGATCCTTACTCCCTTTACGTGAAGCCAGGGAGCCACGTTGAACATCACCCAGGCAAAAAAACGGATTTTGAGCGTAGCGAAAAATCTATTTTTGGGTGAGGTAGCCATGTCGTCCTGATGGAAGTTCCTTCATAGGTAGCTTCCTAGGTATATTTGACTACAGTGATATATCCCAGAGAATTTACCAAAGGTATCCAGAATTCTAATTCCTGGAGCGAATATCCCTTGAAATTTTAGAAGGGATATCGTGTAATATCAGAGGACGTATTCTTGACACGTCTCATGGCTATCTACACCCCCAATAGAGCTTTCACTACGAGGGGAAAGAGAGGCAAGAATAAGGTGAGTTGTTCCAGAGACATCGCTCTCGACGAGTCACTACTGCTCTGCAAATAGTGCGCCTGTCCGCCACCGCGAGGCGCCACCGTCATTCTTTGTAGCTTTGTAGGTGTTGCAGATACAGTACTATAGGGAGGGATTCATTATCCTTTTGTCCCAAAAGAGGGTGGGGTCATCAGGACGACATGGTTACCTCACCCAAAAATAGATTTTTCGCTACACTCAAAATCCGTTTTTTGGGCTCAGGCCATGTTGTCGTGATGGAAGTGTACCAGAGCATTAATGTATCTGTGGATTTCCAATAGTGCCGTTCATCTCGAGCTAAATCTTTCCTCTTCGGTCTTTAGACCTAGAGACACTTGATATTACCGTTATGCATCAATCAGCTGATCATGAAATATGTCAGTGTCTCATGACCCCTACAGGGAAGAGTCTGGGTAGACTCAAGGAAAAAACCGGAGGATTGTGAGTTCAGGGAACAATCTAGCAAACAGTTTGTATATTAGTGCATAGTCTGTACTAGGATGGGATTGGTTTGGGCAGATTACTGTACCTCCCGGGTCTGTCGTGAAGAGACGGATAGGTTTATAAATGTGTAGGAACACCTTAAACAGTAAAATGAACAGTCTAGTACAACAAGATCTTACCTGTTTGCCTGGAACACCATGAATCTTAGTTCTGGTATTGACTTAAATATCAAAAGAGTCAAGGATGCTCTGACTTGTACATTTAAAGAAATATATGGGGCGAAAGAGACGCAAATATTCGTTCTATTGTTTATTACAAAATAGAAATCATGATTGTAAACAATTACAATGTATCCTGAATAATTCTGCATACAAGCATAAACACTAATAACAGGATAAAAAGGGTTTGCCTGAAAGGGAAAACATTAGCTACTCAAGGGAAATATGAAGTTTCGCTATACAATCTGTTGTTACTAGAAACACTATGCATATAAGAATGCATGGCACTTGTGTCAGTTTATTATGCTTAATGTCACCTGTGTAGGGAGAACAGTCTATAGTGTTATCACTTAAACAAAAAATTCAACACGATATGTCTTACGAGTCTATTGTGTACACCCTTCACTATAAGTCCCTAATAGTGCACTGTTCTTTGCAGTAATCAAGCAGCGGGTTTTATCACACTGCCCGCCGCCACCATATGAAACTTAATTTCTTGTAATTGCTTCGCGTAGTGCTTGAACAAGACCCTCAAGGACTTCCATCCAGTATAAGCACAAAGACTTTCAACCGACATCGTTTGGAAGAAATTCAGAGACGAGGCAACCTTCCTCGGATCATGACCTGCGGGTGTACTGTCTGGATCCGCTCTGCGAATGAAGTAGGTGACTTTCGCTCTAATCTGTTTCAAGAAGTTCTACGAAGATAGACCTTTAGGCATTCCACTGGGCAGAGGGATCCTTCTTCCTTCAGAGGGCAGATTCTCCAGGGACCCCACCTTTTAGTGGGCAGCACGTTCTTGGCGAGAAACGTCGGGTCCAGAAAGAGGTTCAGATCTCCATTGTCTGTGAACTGAATGTGGCCATCATCCCTCGAGAGGGCCACTGTTTCGCTAACTCTGGCTCCCGAGGTTAGTGCAAATAAGAATATCACCTTCTGAGTCAAGTCTTTCAGCGAGCAATCCTCATTATTCAGGGTTGATGCTAAATGAAGGACTTTGTCCAAAGACCATGAAATGGGCTTAGGAGGAGCTGCGGGCCGAAGTTTTGCGCAGGCTTTAAGGATCTTGTTGAAGATTTCGTAGGAAAAGTCTACCAGGAAGGCATAAAATATTGGTTTGGCCAGGGCGGATTTACATGTAGTAATCGTATTGGCTGCTAAACCTTGTTCATGAAGATGGATGAAGAAGGACAAACAGAAGTCCGTAGAAATCTCCTTAGGTTTCTTCGCCTTGACAAAGGCCACCCATTTCTTCCAGGAAGACTCATATTGTCTTCTTGTTGACTTTGACTTGTATTCTTCTAGGAAGTTGATACTGTCCCTAGAAATCCAAAACCGTTTCTTGACCGCTAAGGCGAGAAAATCATGAGATGAAGGTTCTGGGTTTTCACTGATGAAGCTGAGACAGTCAATTTCTGCACTTGCTGAGTCAGAACTGGGTCCGGCAACTAGATCAGTTTCAGGCGTAGTTCCGTTACCAGGGGGAACCAAATGCTGTTGGGCCACTTGTGGGCCACTATTGCCGCCGTCCCCCGAAAGGATCTCAGTTTGTCGAGGACTTTCAGCAGAAGGTTGGTTGGAGGGAATAGGTAGATCTTGGACCATCTGTTCCAATCTATGGACATTGCATCCATTGCTTCCGCTAGAGGATCCTCGTACGGGGATACATAC
>NC_090751.1:73940386-73975386 GCF_036898095.1 Palaemon carinicauda
AGCATTCTGTCCATTAAGAATTTAATTTCTAATAGTTGGCAACAGCATTGGGATGGTTTGGTTGAAAATAAGATGCGAGAAATAACGAATGTTATATCACCCTGGAAGTATAACATGATGCCCCAAAAGTGGGAGACTACTCTTTGTCATCTTCGCATTGGTCACACTCGGAGGACACATGAGTTTTTGCTGGCTGGTCAACATCAACTATATTGTGGCGACTGTTTGGTACCACTGACAGTGAGGCATTTGTTGACCGAATGCCCCACATAGAGTACTGAAAGAAATAGACATCAGTTTGAGGCTCGAAGTAAGGATAACAGGTTCATCATTGCCAAGATTCTTGGACATGTTGTGTCCTACCATGCTAGTGGTATTTTTAGCTTTATTTCAAAAGCAGGTCTGTTGAAAGATATTTAACTTTTAAAATATCTTTGCTTTTATGGTTTTAATTGAATATTTTTTTTATATATACAATAAACAATATTGGCATCAATGACCTTAAGATATCATGATGCCAGAAAACCTCAAATCAACCTATTAATCAATCAATTGCACAAAAATTAGCATATTGAGAAATTCTTGTAAGATTTTTGGGGATTAATTTATTCTGAAGAAGTGTTTCAATTCTTTCCTTCAACTTTGTTTCGAGTATTGTTCTCCTGTCTGGTCCCCGGTTGCTGATTCTCACCTTAATTTGCCGGACAGGAACTTACGGGCATTCTAAATTTCTTATTACCAATATAGATATTAATCTCTGGCAGTGTCGTTCAATTAGTTCGTTATGCATGTTGTATAAGATTTTTCATAATTCTGATCTTCCCGCATAGTACCATCCTGGTCGTAATACTATCCGTGCAGTTAATTTTGATAGCCATGCCTTATTCATCATGAAGCTCAATACTACAGTAGTCTAGAAGTCTATTCCAGCTATGACCAACTTGTGGAATATTCTTCCTAATTGTGTAGTTAAATCGATAGAACATCAAAAGCTCAAACTTGCAACAAAATGTTTTTATGTTGGACAGGGTAACAAGTCTCTTATCATAGTTTATTTTTGAAAGATGTCAATATTGTTACTGTTCTTAATATATGTTATTTTAATTGTTCACGACTTCTCTTATAGTTCAAGTATTCTTTTATATCCTTTCCTCATTGGGCTATTTTTAAGGTTATAGCATCCTGCTTTTTCAACCAGGGTTGTAACTTACTTTTATATATATATATATATATATATATATATATATATATATATATATATATATATATATATATATATATATATATATATATATATATATATATATATATATACATATATATATATATTTGGGTGAGAAAACCATGTCGTCCTGATGGAAGGTTCCTTCAGTAGCTTCCTAAAGGTATATATGACTACAGTAGATATTCCCAGAGAATTAAACTAAAGGTTTCAGAGAATTCTAACTTCTGGCACGAGTACCCTTAAGGTTTCCCTTTAGGATATCGTATAATAACAGGGGACGTACACTTGACACGTCACATAACTATCTGCACCCCACATAGCGTTTACGCTTCGAGGGGGAAGTTGGTGACAAGATATAGGAGGAGCCGTTACAAAGTTCTCCTCCTCCTTTACTATTATGGTACTCGGATGACGTCATAACCGCCCGCGTCCTCATTCCTTCTGGCGTTGAGGCCAGCCCCCATGATACAGTAAGATTGGGCCTGCCAAGGCCCGAATAGAGAAAAGGGCGGGTCCATCAGGACGACATGGCTATCTCACCCAAAAATAGATTTTTCGCTTAGCTCAAAATCCATTTTTTGGGCTCAGGCCATGTCGTCCTGATGGAAGTGTACCAGAGAATTAATGTATCGTGGATTTTTCCCTCAGTAGTGCCTTCGACTTCTAGACAATATTCCTTTGGCCTAATGACCCCAGAGACCTTGTGACATTACCGGTATATGTCACCTCAGATAAACATGTACTGTTACTGCTTCTTGACCCCCCCCCCCCCTTTGGTTAAATAGATGAACCAGAGTATTTCATTGTTCAGATAATTGTATACAGTATGGAGGGATATTAAAAACTCTCAAACAGTACTTTATTACAATATTAGGGCGAAATAAGACACACGAGTACAGTGAATTCATTTTTTGGGGCATAAATAAGAATTAACATACATAAAATAAATTGGAATGCAAAATAGTTACATAGACTTGGGACATTAATAGAAATAGATGTGGTAGCTGAAAAGGAAAACTTGCCATCACACACGTTAATTCCATAGGAATTACAGTCTTTCTAGAATGTCTTATATACACTTAATGTTAGAACACGTGGCACAAGTGTTTTAGTCTATGCGACTTCACCTTAGTAGAAGAACAGTTCGTAGTGTCACTCGGTGGCACTATTTTCACTATGTTGCGCACTAGTTAACACTGACACCCTTAGAGTCCCATATAACTCACTGTTCATCACAGCACTAAACAGCAGAGACACCCTTACAGTTAGAGTCCCATATAACTCACTGTTCATCGCAGCACTAAACAGCAGATTTTAACACACTACCTGCAGCTACCACGAGGCGATTCAACTCTTGCACCTGCTTCGCATAGTGTTTGAAGAACACTCTTGAAGATTTCCAGCCCGTGAATGATCGAAGACTTTTTAAGTCCATCGACTGGAAGAAATTCAGGGAAGAGGCATCTTTCCTGGGATCGTGACCTGCGGGTGTACTGTCAGGATCCGCTCTGCGAATAAAGTAGGTGATCTTCGCCCTTAGTTGTTTAAGTAACAAGTCAGAACCCGATGTTTCTCCTTTAAAAAGCTGTCCTCCGCTGAAGTCCGAAGTTCTTCGAAGATAGACTTTAGGCTCTCCACTGGGCACAGGGAGATATCTTCCTTCAGAGGGCAGATTCTCCAGGGACCCCAGCTTTTGGTGGGCAGCTCATTCTTAGCGAGAAACGTTGGGTCAGGAAAGAGGGTGAGCTCGCCTGTTACTGCGAACTGGATCTGGCCTTCCCTTGATAATGCCACAATTTCACTGACTCTGGCCCCCGAGGCTAGAGCAAATAAGAAAATCCCTTTTTGAGTCAAATCTTTCAGAGGGCAAGATTCATTGTACAAACTTGAGGCAAAATGGAGCATCCTGTCAAGAGACCAGGAGATGGGTCTCGGAGGGGGTGCGGGTCGGAGTCTAGCACATGCCTTCGGCAACTTGTTAAAAATATAACTAGACAGGTCTATCTGGAAGGCATATAGTAAGGGTCTTGTCAGGTGCGATTTGCAGGTGGAAATCATGTTGGCTGCCAAGCATTGTCCATGAAGGTGAATGAAGGACAAACAGAAATCCATTGATATATCCTTAGGATTTCTGGCCTTGAAAAAGGCCACCCATTTCTTCCAAGATGACTCGTATTGCCTTCTGGTAGATTTTGTTTCAATTCCTCTAAGAAGTCTAAGCTTTCCTTTGATATCCCAAACCTCTTTTTTGACGTCTAGGGAGAGAAAATCATGATGAAGGTCTCGGATTTTCTTTGATGAAGCGAAGACAGTAGACTTCTGAACTTGTTGAGAGAGAACTGGGTCCGGCAGGGGAATTAGCTTGGGTTGTAACTCCAGGATCAATGGGAACCAGTTGCTCCGGGGCCACTTGGGAGCCACTAGGGCCGCTATTCCTTTGAAGGATCTCAGCTTGGTGAGGACCTTTAGCAGAAGGTTGGGTGGAGGGAACAGGTAAATCTTGGTCCATCTGTTCCAATCCAGGGACATGGCGTCCACCGCTTCCGCTCGGGGGTCTTCGTATGGGGCCACATAGCGAGGAAGTTTCTTATTGTCGCCCGTTGCGAAGAGGTCGATCTGCAGTTCTGGGACTTCTTGGGAGATGAACGAGATGAAGGAGAATGAGTCTGCGTCTAGGGACCATTCTGACTCTACTGGGGCTGTCTTGGATAGAGCATCCGCCGTCATGTTGCGGAATCCTTGTAGGTGAACTGCTGAGAGGTGCCATCTTTTCTTCTCCGCCAGGTGGAAGATGGGCAGCAACACTTGGTTGAGTTGGGGCGATCTTGAGCCCTGATGGTTGACACATCTGACCATGACGTCGCTGTCCAGGGTCAGTCGAATGTGGACTGATGGACGTGGAGACAGCCTCTTCAGGGTGAGTAGGACTGCCATGGCCTCCAAGATGTTGATGGAAAACGTCTTGAATAGGGGAGACCCTGTTCCTTGAACTTGACGTTGATGGGAGTGACCCCCTATCCTTCTAGCGATGCGTTCGTATGGATAACGACCGAGGGAGGCGGAAATTGAAGAGGTACCGATCTTTTCAGATTTTTTGCCTCCGACCACAGCTTGAGGAGTGATTGTAGCCGGGTCGGCAGAGGTCTCTTGAGATCTCTTCGAGCGTTTGATGCGTATCTTCTCCAGACTCCCGATGCATCTTTTAGCTGTGCTCTAAGCACTGGATCTGTCACTGAAGCAAACTGAAGGGAGCCGAACACCCATTCCTGTTGTCGTCTTGAAATCCGTTTGGATTTGAGAGGTATCTTGACAGATCTTGCTATTTCCTTCCTCTTCTTTAGTGAAATGGAAAGACGGTGTGACTTAGGGGGCCAATGGATACCTAGCCATTGGAACTTCTGAGCTCTGGAGAAAGTAGAGACTTTTTGGTGTTGATCTCTAAGCCCAAATGTTCCAGGAATTGGATCACTTTTGTGGAAGCTTGCAGGCATTCTTCTTCTGATGCTGCCCCCACCAGCCAATCGTCCAGGTAAGCCATCACCTGGACGCCTTGTAGGCGTAGTTGTTGAACGATCGTCTCTGCAAGCTTCGTGAATATCCTTGGGGCTATGTTCAGCCCGAAGGGCATGGCTCTGAAGGCGTACTGGCGATTCATTGGAATGTGCCAGTAGGCATCTGCCATGTCTACCGAGACAGTGTATGCCTTTTGAGGCAGTAGGGCTCTTATGTGCTGAACTTGTCGCTCACTATGAACTTGTTGAGAGGGGATCAGTCCAGAATGACTCTGAGTTTGTCGGAGTCCTTCTTGGGAACACAGAATAGTCTTCCTTGGAACCTGATGGACTTTACCCTCTTGATCACCTTCTTCTTCAAGAGTTCTTGGACGTATTCTTCCAGAACGGGGTGGAGAGTTGGAAGAATTGGTGGAAAGCTGGTGGTGGTGTTTCCCAGCTCCATCTTAGTCCGTTCTTGATGATGCTGTGAGCCCAAGGATCGAAGGTCCAACGATCCTGGAAGAGGCGGAGTCTTCCTCCCACCAGAAGCATCTTATTGCTTCTGGTTGCCCGAGGATTTACCACCTCAGCCGCTTGCTCCCTTTCCTCCTCTCCCTCTGCAGGGACGTCGGGAGGAGTCTCTGGGACGAAAGGTAGGCGACTGCCTCTTGTAGGCGGGCGTGAAGGCTGGTGACTGAGTCACTACTGGCTGGGGTACCAGTTGGATGGTTTGTTGGGGCTGAGCCACCAACTGGCGAGCAGCGGTTGCCGGAAGCTGACGTTTAGCCTGACACTGCTGTGGTCTTGGCTTGTTGCATTTCTTCTTTGGTTGGGGGCCCTCATCCTGAGAAGATTTCCTTTTCCCTGACATGCCCCACTTTTGGAGAAGGTTCCGATTCTCCATGGCGGCCTTGTCGACGATCTCTTTCACGAAGTCATTGGGAAAGAGATTTTTCCCCCAGATATTGGAGGAAATCAGCTTCCTTGGTTCGTGTTTTACAGTGGCATTCGCAAACACGAACTCTTTGCAGGCTCTCCGTGCCCTGACGAAGCTACAGAAGTCTTTCGTCAGGGTAGCGAGGTGGGTCTTGGCCAAGACCATGGGGTCCGCTATTCCCCAGCCATTGTCTCCATGAGCACCTGGAGGGAAAGGGAGGCGGCCAGCCTCTCTTTCGTGTCCTGCTCCCGACGAAGAAAATATTCGGAGAGCTTGGGAGGTTCTCACTGAACTGACGTCCAGTGATGTCGGCCTCCAACTTTCCCACAGAGAAAGTTAACTGGATGTCTTTCCAGCTCTTGTCGTTGGGGGGTAGGGCGAGGGAGAGGGGCCTACATTCCTCCAATGTAGGGCCTTCCTCCACC
Source organism: Palaemon carinicauda (assembly GCF_036898095.1). Lineage (NCBI taxonomy): Eukaryota > Metazoa > Arthropoda > Malacostraca > Decapoda > Palaemonidae > Palaemon > Palaemon carinicauda. The sequence continues at coordinate 73,946,468 of NC_090751.1, forward strand.
GCCTTTAACACCGCTAGAAGGGAATTCTCCGCAAAGGGGAAGACCATGGTGTTTGGAGCAAGAAAAGATGGGTGTTTATTGCTCAGAGCCGGCACCTTGGAGTTGGTGTAGCCCGTGTCCTTCAAACAACCGGCTAGCAAAGATTGAGCCTTCGCATGGTCAAACACAATGACCTTCTTGGGCTCGGTTTCCTCCTTGGAAACAGGTTCAGACTTGAGGCGAATGTAGCAGTTCGGATACGCCTCAAAGCTAGGCCAAAATTCCACTTCTTCAAGGGGGGCGGCACCTAGCTTGTCGTTCACGAAGATCCTGCCGCTCGTGATAGGCATGTGCTCGGCATGCCTCTAAGGGTTCGTCACAGAGCAGGTTGGAAGGTCCTTGACGTTGATCTTCCTCTGAGGTTGCTTCGTCAAATGGAGGATCTCTTTTTTGAAGTCCTCGTCCCTCTTGCGGAGCCTCTCCTCGAGGACCGCTATCATGGCCTGGAAATCGTCCGCTCTTGTGGGCATAGGAGTGGACGATGTAGAGGGGACTGGTTCTGAGATGACTACGGAAGCGATAGATGGTGCAGGGGCGCCTTCTTCTTCGGAGTCAGGAGCCTCTGTAGGTTCCTCTTCTCGACCCTCGGCCATCAGGGTCCTCTCGGTGGTGTTTGACACCTCTGACATCCTCTCATCATTGAGTTGGATGTCCTGGAGAGTGTCCGAAACGTCAGGGTCGACCGTCAGCTGGACGCCAGGGGATCTCCGGTTTGGGGATGAAGACATCGGCAGATGCCTTAGGGAAGAGCATAGTTCTCATCTTCTCACTGGGGAGATAGGGCCCGTGGCATTCTTCTGGAAACCACGCACCCACTTGCGTAGTTTCTCATGAGCGATGTCCCTTGACTCCGCTGACTGGGGAGCCTCGCACTCCTCATTGAGCAGGTCCTTGCAGACAGTGCACACATGCAGGTCCCAGTACCTCAGGGATCCCTGGGTGACGCAGCAGCTGGCGTGGGTTTGGCACGCCAGGTGGCCGTATAAGTCACGGTGCCGAACGCTGCAGAAGGTGCTCTCACACCAGATGTACTCCTCCTGTAAAGAAGAAAGGGGTACATGAGTATCTGGAAGTCTATAATGATGGACTTGAAGTAATATTAGATTAGTCTTAAAGTAATCTCAATTACAGTATAAGATTCCTTTCCAAGTGTAAGCTTAGGATAGGTAAGCTGGAAATGAAGCAGGTAAGACACATACTTGTGAATCCCACCCAGCCAATTGCCACGACCTTACACCAATACTAACTCTAGGGCTTTCATTCGGAGAAGCCCGAAGGAGGAAGCTATCCAGTAGGGATAGAAAAGCATAGCTAGTGTTTCCTCCGAGGTGTTAGCAGTGGTGAAAGGGAGAGAGCTGAGATCATTCAACATGGGGAAAAGGGGAAATAATCATCCCCAATTCAAATAGGTCCCGGCAAGGGACTGCGCATGAATGCAGAGTATGCTAGAAAATATCTATTGCATAACTATACAACACAGTAGGGTTAGAGAAAGGCGACAGCCCACCATCGTAATATGAATAAGGTGGGGCCGGCAGCCTGCTGACACGTCGGAGGCACACAGGGCGCCAGCGGGTCTCTGATTGAGGGTAACCCCTTCCAGCCATCAGTCTATGTGGCGGGGAAAGGGAGACAACTTCAGGAATGATGGCAGATCACCGACACGTCGGCGACCACCGGCAGTCGGCAGGCAACCGGCTGTAGGTATCCTTCCCTGACATCGATCTTTGAGACTGGGAAGAGACTTAGGCTACGCTGTCGGCTGTTGCCGGCAGAGTTGTGTGCCGGTGGACTGGCACTTGATAGAGAGAAAGCATAGAGGAAAGGAGAGGGAGGGGCGGCAGCTCACTACCCCAACCTCGCCTTCCTCGAGGAGGGTTCAAATGGAAGGAAGAGGGTGATCAGGCTTCCATCCAGCCACAACTAAGCCGGCGGTCAGCTAGGGTTGCGGGTGGCGGTCCAAGGGAGGACCGAAGAACACTCAGATAGCAGGGAAGTCTCCCGCCGGTAGACCGACCTGTCATACGATATCCCAGAGTTCAACTATGTGCGGGAATCTAAGCAGCTCGGACTAGCAGACAAAGGGACCATGCCGACCCCACAACCCGCCGGCACTCGGTCGAGTTGTAGGACGGTGGACAGAGGTGTGATGGCTAGACCATCACCAAAGAACAGAGAGGGAGCGGAAAGAGTCCTGAGAAGGGGTGTGGGGGTTGGTGTGAGCCTTCCCTGACACCCTAAAGGGGATTCTGTTTCAGTACCGGCGCCATCCCAGGAATAGGAAGAGTTCATTCTCCAGCTTAGGGTGGGTTAGTACAGTAAAAGAACGGCATGGTCGTGCCATCCTAAACTATAAAGAAACAAAATCCTAGGGTCTGCCTAATCTAAGTTAGGGAAAACGTATCCCCTAGCCCGGAGAAGGCAGGCGTAGGACAAGTCGCTAGGCCACTGGGAGGAAGGGTCGTAACCCTACCAGGTGTAGCCAAGGGGAGGGCAGAGCCCCCAGCCCATTTGGCCATCCAGCGGAGACCCAAAAGAGAGTTCATTCACCTAAGGGGGAAGCTGGGGGCAAACGACTGATAATCTGAAGTTCTGGCCCTAACTCAAAGCTCATGAACTATGGCTCTGAGCAGGGAAAGAAAATCCTAGCCTAACCTCACTTGAGTACATTCAAGATAAGGAGGACTAGGATGTAGCCTAGGCTATCTCAGAGGGAGGAGATATTACCTTAGGCAAAGGTAACCAAGGAGGTGTGAAAGTATACAAAAGCCCCTAAGCCGTAGGTTAGGGGCAAAGGAATTGATTACCAAGATCATCAAAACCCCTTGTATACTTTCTAGAAGGAGCAAAACCCATGTGCAATCACTGAATCTTATATGTATAAATGCCTAATATCTTCATTTATTAAAATAACACCAGGAACACTTATTATATCATGCATGAAAGTAAACTAAAACGCCTGGGCTATCAAGCCTAGGGGACTGAGCTAACAATTCTAGCGTCATAAATTCGGCTACCTACACTCGCTTAAATTAAAGAATACTATCGGCATAATATAACAATATACGTAACTCACCTCTAACAATAATGATGATCTTGATAAATGACGATGAAACACCTGTGCAGTATGATGAAGGTGAAGAAGATGAAGACGCTTTACTGCACAGGATAATGAGAGCTTTACTGCTCCTCAGGTGATGCCTCATCGTCAGTTGATAAGAAGCGGTGGATCGTCAACGACAGCTTCCGATAGAGGTGGAGAAACTGCAGGAGGCAGCATAGTGGCTCGGTGGGAAGCCGGAGAGGCAGCAGGAAGAGTATCTGATGCTTCTGCAGAAGGTTTTCAGCGCACTAGGAACGAATGATTTTTTCATGAGCAAAGATGCTCTTCTACAACGACATTCCACCATCAATACGGTTACTAAATTCGATGGCTCTGACCATATTATCATAGATTTCCTGCGCCCTTTGATGCAGGGCCCGTGCCATGTTGCAGAGCTCTAGCAGGTTGTCCAATGAATGAATGAATGATTTAAAGTTTTCAGGCATCCTGACATCTAAGGTCATTGACGCCGGTAACATTTAATTTATGTATACAAAAATAGAAAATGAAATAAAATAAAAAATTAAAGAGTATTCAATTAAAATCATAAAAATTGAATGTCATAAAAGTTAAATATTTTTCAGAAGACCTGCTTCTGAAAGAAATCTAAAAATGCCACTTGCATGGTAGGACACATCATTTCCAAGAATCTTGGCAAGGATGAACCTGCCACCCTCACCTCGAGCCTCAAACAAATATCTATTCCTTAAGTTGTTATAATTGGGGCATTTGGTCAACAAATGCCTTACTGTTAGAGGTACTAAACAGTTGTCACAATACGGTTGGTGTTGGCCCTTCAGCAGAAACTCATGTGTCAACAGAGTGTGACCAATACGGAGACGACAAAGAGACGTCTCCCATTTTCGGGGCATCATATCATACCTCCAAGGAGATATGTCATTTGTTACTTCCCTCATTTTATTGCCATCTTCACTATCCCATTGCTGTTGCCATTTATAGCAAACCAATTTCTTGATGTCAGGTAAGAAATTATTACAGGGAATGGGATACCTTCTTGGCAGCAACTCGGATGCAGCCTCCTTAGCCAGTAAATCTGCCTTCTCATTCCCGGACACACCTACATGTGCTGGAACCCAACAAAATTGAACTGTTATACCTCTCCGTCCAATAAAGAAAAGCCATTCTAAAATCTTTAAAACTAGAGGGTTATTAGAATTAAAAACTTCCATAGCTTGAAGGACACTCCTTGCATCACTAAAAATTGTAAAATTACCCTCCTTCTCCAACGCTATTTTCTCAATAGCGGTTAATATGCCGTACAGTTCGGCAGTAAATATGGAAGCGGTCAGAGGAAGTGCACCTCTACAATTAAAACCATTACTATGTACTCCAAATCCAATGCCAGCATCAGATTTGGAGCCATCAGTATAGATAAAAGTAGATCCTCTATGTTCTTTAACATGTTCATTAAAAAGAGACCTGGCTTCTAGGTCTGACATATTCTTGTTACCTCCAATAAAATATTTACAAAAAGATATCTCTGGTAACTTCCATGGAGGCGTTGATGATACTTTGAATGGAAGTACCTTATTTCTAATTATAGCAGGTTGTCCAAGGTAAGGCCACATTCTTCAGCTTCGTTGTCGTCGCCGACATCGGCTGCTTCCTCTTCTTCCTCACTCGCTGATCTTGTCATTTCGACAAGGTCCTTGTCGGTAAGGGGTTCCGATTGGCATTCGATCAGTGAGTTGACGTCATCTGTCGTCATGTCAGAGAAACCTTTGTTGGCTACTAACCGTGCCAGTCTCACAGCCTTATCTACGGCTTGAGCATGAAGCCCGCGGCATTCCCGCACGAGGAGAGTGACGCGATCTATGTGGGCCTTGAACCCTGGCATCTTTACTTCGTCCTTGTAAAGGAACATCCAGGACGGCATCCTCTTCCAGAAGAGGCCAGTCTCATTAATAATGAACACCTGCTCTGGGAGATAGCCACCTGCTTTAATTAATTTTGGGAACTCGTCCTCGACGTAACGAAGAGCAGCCCCTTGGTCTGCCGAGGCGGCCTACCCATACAAAGGAACGCTGCGAAGGCCAAACCTCCTCTTGAATTTCTCAAACCAGCCCTTGCTGGCAAAAAAACGTTTTTCTCGTGGGGCAGGATCATCATCTTCATCGTCATCACCACCTTCGTCGTCTTCGTCAGATTTTCCTTCAGGAACTAGGCTATCATACAGGGTTTTGGCTTTGGTTTGAATCATGTTGGTATCGAGATTAACCTTCTTTTCCCAACAGTCTGATATCCACATTGATAATGCATTCTCCATTTGCACAATAGTCTTACTACGAGAAGTCACAAGGCACTTAAAGTCCTTGGAGAACGTTATTGAGGCAGTTTTACATATTTCCATTACATCTTTTTTTATGCAGCGAACTGTTGATTCATTCACTCCGTAAATGCGGGCAACAGACGCATAGCTACTGCCTGCCTTAAGCATGTCCAATAACTTTACTTTCCCATTCACCGTCATCATTTTTCTCTTCTTCTTGGGTTCACTAGAGGATGTAGAGGGTAGAGGACATTTAGGAGCCATTTTCAAGGGCGTCACAAGTACTATTTTACACTAAAAAGCACAAGAAAATAGCTAAAAGTTCCACGCGGCAAGACTAAGCAACACAAACGAAGCGAGAGAGAACAATGAATGCAGTCTCCCTTCGCGGGGCGCACGGCAGGGAGAGATGCTGGGTAAAGCGTCTCGGCGGTTCAGACAATACGCTTGCGAGATTCTGGAGCCGAGATGGCCAGCGAATCAGAGGTGGATTTTAAGTTGCGCGTCATCTCCGTGTTGATACCTGATGTTCTACTATACTCTCTGCCTTCTGCTAGCGCCCGCATAACTTTCGCACCACTTTTTATAATTTTTGATATTTTTGAAAATCCGTGATGCACTGAGACCGCGAAACTTGAGCCGCGAAATGGTGAGGGATTACTGTGTGTGTGTGTGTGTGTGTATGTATATATATACACACACACACACATATATATATATATATATATATATATATATATATATATATATATATATATATATATATATATATATATATATATATATATAATGGATTTTGAAGTGAAGCGAAGTGAAAAATCTATTTTTGGGTGAGATAGCCATGTTGTCCTGATGGAAGGTTCCTATTGGTAGCTTTCTAAGGGATATTTGGCTACAGTGATAATCCCAGAGAATTGACCTTTAGGTCTCCAGAATTCTAACTCCTGGCGCGAATATCCTTAAAATTTCTCTTAAGAATATCGCATATCAGGGGATGTATATCTTGATACGACACATGGCAATCTTCACCCAGAATAGCGTTTTCGTTTCGAGGTGCAGGAATGGCGAAACAGAAGGGGACCCATTATCAAGGTTACCCTTCCTCCCATACTACTACGAGTACCCAAGATGGCGCTCATTCTTTCTTAAATTGAGCATGGTGCTAGAGATATAGTAGTTTCGGGAGGGATCTTGCCTAAGCCTTTTCTATGGAAAAGGAGGGTGGGTCCATCAGGACGACATGGCTATCTCACCCAAAAATAGATTTTTTGCTTCACTTCAAAATCCGTTTTTTGGGCTCAAGCCATGTCTTCCTGATGGAAGTTTACCAGAGAATTACTAGAAAGCACTGCAGCTGTGGATTTTCATAAGTGCCTTAACCCTGGGACAATTTTTCTATGGTCATCCGGACCATTGAGACATATGACATTAACGTTACACATCATTACCACTAATCATGGACAATGTTAGGGCTTCCTGCCCCCTGCAGGGGAGAGTCATACTAGACAGTAGAAAATGTGTCTCAAGGTTTGCATATATTGTAGGAACAAACTGAAGTATCAACTAGATATACAAAAGTCCCACAGCTTGTATATGTTGTCGTAACAATAAATATCAACTATATTCAATGTTTGGAAGTATACAATAATCGGATTTTGAGCAAAGCGAAAAATCTATTTTTGGGTAGTCAAACATAACCTAGGAAGCTACTAACGAAGGAACTTCCATTAGCACGACATGGCCTGAGCCCAAAAATATGATGTTTACTTAGGTAAATGAGCAAGTGAACTCTATCTACTTTAAATGTGGTAATTGTGGGGCGAAATAAGACGCAATTACACTTTAATAGACATTTATTTACGATAAATGAGTAAAATTAGAATAACAAGTGTAATATATATTTCAGGAATTAAACATACAGTTTTAAACAGAAAAATTTTCCACCTGAAAGGGAGGAAATGATTAGTGCCACTACAAAATTTGAAAATTTGATAAAATTTTCTAATATAATTTTCTGTAAACGTTTTACAGTATATTATCAACACTGTGTACAAGTACACACGGCAAAAGTGTTATCTGTATAATTCCACACCTGAGATTTTGAACAGATTTTAGTGTCACCATAGTGACACTCACTTAAAAGGTATTGCACTGGAAGGTGTCAACACCTTTTCACCCTACTTGATAGTCCCAATCAATTCACTGTTCATCGCAGTATTAGAAGACAGGTTTTAATACACTACTTGCCGCCACCCCATAATGCTTCAGTTCGTGCACTTGCTTTGCATAATGTTTGTAGAACACTCTGGATGACTTCCATCCAGTATATGAGCGAAGACGCTCAAAGTCCATATACTGAAAAAAGTTCAGTGATGAAGAAATTTTCCTTGGAGTCTGAAGTTCTTCGAAGATAGAACTTTAGACATTCTACTGGACACAGAGAGACATCTTCCTTCAGAGGGCAGATTCTCCATGGACCCCATCTCTTAGTGGGTAGCTTGGTTTTGGTGAGAAAGTTGGATCAGAAAAAAGATTCAGTCCTCTCACTTCTGTGAACTGAATATGGCCCTCATTTCTGGATAGGGCCCCTATTTCACTAACTCTAGCCCCTGAGGCTATAGCGAACAGGAAAACAACTTTTTGAATTAGATCCTTAAGAGAACAATCTTTATTCTTCACGGTTGAAGCATAATGTAGGACTTTGTTTAAGGACCATGAAATGGGCTTTGGAGGAGGTGCAAGCCTAAGTCTAGCACATGCCTTCGGGATCTTGTTAAAAATTTCGTTCGTCAGGTCCACTTGGAAGGCGTATACAAGAGGTCTAGTCAGGGCCGACTTACACGTAGTTATCATGTCGGCTGCCAGACCTTGTTCAGGAAGGTGGATAAAGAAGGACAGACAAAAGTCTATCAAGATTTCTTTAGGTCCTTTTGCTTTAACGAAAGCAACCCACTTTTTCCAAGACGATTCATATTGTCTTCTGGTTGACTTGGACTTGTATTCTTCTAAGAAGTCTATACTGCCATTTGAGATCCCAAATCTTTTCTTAACTGCTAAGGCGAGAAAATCATGAGATGAAGGTTTTAGGTTCTCTGTGATGAAGAGAAGACAGTCGACTTCTGAACCGTTGAGATAGTGCTGGGTTCGGTAGAGGGACCAGCCTCAGCTTCAGTTCCATTATCAGAGGGAACCAGTTGCTCTTTGGCCACTTGGGAGCCACTAGAGCTGCTGTTCCTCGGAAGGATCTCAGCCTATTGAGGACCTTCAGCAGGAGATTGGTCGGAGGGAACAGGTAAATCCGGGTCCATTTGTTCCAATCGAAGGACATGGCGTTCATCGCCTCCGCTAGAGGGTCCTCGTATGGGGCTACATGTCAAGGTAGTTTCTTGTTGTCGCTCGTCGCGAAGAGGTCGATCTACGTTCCAGGACTTGTTGTAAGATGAAGGAGAATGAGTCTACGTCTAGGGACCATTCTGACTATATCGGCTTGAGCCTGGATAGAGCGTCCGTCTTCAATTGCGGAACCCTTGGAGGTGAACTGCTGATAAGTGCTATCTCTTCTTTTCCACCAGACGGAAGATGGCCAATATCACATGGTTGATATGGGGGGATCTCGAACTTTGTCGGTTCAGGCATCTCATTATCACTTCGCTGTCCAAGATCAGCCTGAAGTGGGCTGATCTGCGAGGGGAGAGTTTTTTCAATGTCAAGAGGACTGCCATGGCCTCTAAAATGTTGATGTGAAAGGTCTTGAACAGAGAAGACCAAGTCCCTTGGAGTTTCCTTTGATAGGAGTGACCTCCCAATCCTTCCGTTGAGGCATCCATGTGGATGGTTATCGATGGTGGAGGTGGTTGTAAGGGCACAGTCCTCTTTAGGTTCTTGGCCTTCGACCATGGCTTGAGAAGTGATTGTAGTAAGGTCGGTATCGGTCTTTTTAGATCTCTTCGAGCGTTTGATATGTATCTTCTCCAGACTTCTGATGCATCTTTCAGCTGTGCTCTTAGCACTGGGTCTGTCACTGCTGCGAACTGGAAAGAGCCTAGTACTCTTTCCTGTTGGCGTCTAAGATTCTGTCGGATTTCAGTAGTCTCTTGACAGATCTCGCAATCACTCTCCTCTTCCCTGGGGGAACAGAGAGGTGGTGTGACTTCAAGTTCCAATGGATTCCCAGCCACTGAAACTCCTGAGCTGGAGAGAGGCGAGACTTCTTGAAGTTGATCTTGAATCCCAGATGTTCCTGGAACTGGATCACTTTCTTGGATGCTTGCAGACAAGCCGTCTTGGATGCTGCCCACACCAGCCAGTCGTCCAGGTACGCTGCTACCTGAACGCCTTCTAGGCATAGTTGTTGAACGACTGCGTCTGCAAGTTTCGTGAAGATCCTTAGGGCTATGTTTAGTCCGAAGGGCATGGCTCTGAAGACGTACTTTTTCTTCTGTAGCTTGGATTCTAGGTAGGAGGAGAGGGGGCAGTTGACTGGAAAATGCCAGTAAGCATCTGCCAGGTCTATTGAGACTGTGTATGACCCTTTTGATAACAGGGTCCTTATGTGCTGAAGAGTTAATATCCGTAACTTGCTGTTCTCGATGAACTTGTTGAGTAGCGACAAGTCCAGAATGACTCTTGAGTTTGTCCGAGTCCTTCTTAGGAACACAAAACAGCCTTCCCTGGAATTTGATGGACTTTGCCCTCCTTATTACCCGTTCGCTCAATAGTTCCAGGGTATATTCTTCCAATGAGGGGGTGGAGTGTTGGACGAATTGAGGAAATGATGGTGGAGGCTTGCTCCAGCTCCATCCAAGTCCGTTCTTGTGGGCCCAAGGATGGAAGGTCCAACGATCCTGAAATTGTTGGAGCCTGCCTCCTACCTGCAGCATCTCAATGCTTCGATTGTCCGTAGTATTCACCATCCTGACCGCGTCCTCCCTTACCTCGTGAGGGGTGTTTTGAAGAGCCCCGTCTGGAGCCTCTACCTTTGGGACGGAAGGTAGTGGTTTGCCTCTCGAACCTGGGGTTGAATGCTGGTGACTGGGCAACCAGCTGTTGAGGCACCACCTGGAATGTGGTTTGTGGTTGAGCAACCACTTGGGATTCCGCAGTCATGGTGACTGGGGGATGATGTTGTTGGGCAGGCCGAGAGGGTAGTATGGGTCTCTTGGTCTTCCTCTTAGGTTGGGGACCCGCATCCGAGGAAGACTTATGTTTGGATGACATGCCCCACTTCTGGAGAAGGTTCCTATTCTCCGTGGCAGCTCTATCAACTACCTCCTTGACCACTTCATTTGGTAAGAGGTCTTTACCCTAGATATTGGAAGCTATCAGCTTCCTGGGTTCGTGTTTCACTGTTGCTGTCTCCTGGCCTTCATAAAGCTATACAGGTCCTTTACTAAGGTGGCCTTGTGGATTTTGGCCATGACCATATTCATGTCTGGGGTGCTCTTTAGGCCTGCACACATCTCTATGCAGTTCTGCAGGGATAGGGATGCCGCAAGTCTTTCCTTCGTCTCTTGCTCCCTACGCAAGAGAAAGTCTGACAGTTTCGGGAGATTCGCACTGAACTGTCGTCCCCTGATATCTGCATCCAACTTCCCTACTGAGAAGGTTAGGTGACTTCTTTCCATTCCATATCCTCCATGGACAGAGGTCTACACTCCTGCAGTGTAGGGCATGGTTTGCCTGCCTCCACTGCCTTGGCAACGGTTTTAAAAGCCTTCGATTTAAAGGGGACGGCTATTGAAGCATCAGCAAAAAAGGTAGGATGCTTCTTGCTCAGGGCGGACACTTTAGAGTTCGTATAGCCCACCTTCTTCAGGCTGCTTGACAAGAGAGCCAGTGCCTTGTCGTGATCAAATAGCACGACCTCCTTGGGTTCCGTCTCCTCTTTCAACGCTGGCTCCTGCTTCAGTCGGATGAAGCAGTCTGGGTAAGCATTAAAGCTTGGCCAGAACTGAATGTCATTTAGGGGGACGGCTTCCATCTTCTCCGATGTGTAGAGTTTGCCGTTGGTGATTGGCATAAACTCCGCATACCTCCAGGGATTGGTTTTGGAGCAGGCTGGGAGGTCTTGGACTCTGGGTCGCTTGTGTGACCCTCGGGAGGCGGAGAGTCGAGCTTCACGGAGCTCTTGCTCAAGTTTCGCTTCCCTAGCTTCTCCTTGCTTGTGAATGTTCTCCATTAGAGCCGTAAGATGGGACAGTGCCTGGCTCAAGTCGCCTGATAGAGGGGCAGAAGAGGAAGATGTTGAGGGTAACGGCTCCGATGCCAGCACAGACGGAAGGGACTCCGACTCGACATCATCATCTTCATCCGGAGGTACAGTAGACTCCTCCTCGGGATCATCCTACAGTAGATTCTTTTCAGTGTCCGTGGACACTTCAAAAATCTTTTCCTCCTGGTGGATGTCCATGCCTTGCAATGCCTCACTGACATCTATCTCGATGGCAATCTGGACGCAGGGAGGTCCGGGTCGTGGTTGGTGTATGACACCTTTGCTACCCGCTTTCGGGAACAGCAAGTCGCACATCCTTTCATTAGGTAGGTACGGTCCCGTAGAGTTCTTCTGGAACCCTCGTACCCACCTGCGCAGCTTTGCTCGTGCTGCATCTCTTGACTCTGTTGACTTGGGGTCGTCGAAACCTTTGGTCACCAAGGTCCGGCAGATGTTGCAGTCTTGGGGGTCCCAGTACCACAGGGTTTCGGTAGTCATGGTTCAGGGGGTATGAGACCTGCACGCTTTGTGACCACAGAAGTCTCTACTCCTGTGGTTGCAGAAGATCACATCGCACTTCATTTGGTCCTCCTGTAAAGAAAGGAAAATTAAATGAGTATGCGGTTGTTTATCTCACATGATGAGCAAATTATGCAAAATATTAATATTAATATCTTACCCATTATAGCTTAGGATAGTTAAGCTAGAGGGGAAACAGGAAAGACACATACTTGTGTTTCCTGTCCAGCCAATTGCTGTGACCTCCCCCAAAATTAAAGCTATGGAGTTTCCATATACAGGCAAACTCAGAGAGAAGGGTTCTAACCTCTAGGGATGGAATAAGTGTATACTAACACTGACCCTTCTTAAGTTCTTTAACCCTGGATAGGTACGATGGGTCGTTCGCGACCCCGAGCGTAAAAAAAAACAGGTTTTTCTCACGTGACTCACCCCCGTGACTGAATTTGTGGGTGATTGACCTGCAGGAGGTGTCTCCCCTACACGCTCTAGTAGTGTCCAGATGTGCATTGCTGTAGCTGTACTCTTTCCCCGATTTCTGAGACGCGTCGGGGTCGAGCGCGACCGAGTTTACCCTTCTAAGGTAGTTTGCATAATTATCAAAGTTATTACGTATTATGAAATTGTCGTAGAATGGTGCAACTTGTATAGGTTATCAGTTGTGGAAAGTCTTGGTGGATTGTTTGGCTACCAGGTGCATGATTTTTTTTTTAGTTAAAATGTCGTTCACCACCACGAGGACCATTTTACCGCGAGTGCCCCTTTTTCATTTTTTTTTCATTTTTTTGCCAAGTCATTTTTCCGTAAGATATTGCCAAATAGTGTCGTAAAACTTTTGCTTGTTTAGTGTTGGAAAGTGTGTCTAGATGATCTGGCTACCCATGCATGACTTTGTTTTTGTCAGATACGACGTAGTTATTGGTATATTGGGTATTTAACTGCGGTTACCAATTTCTGTTTTTTTTTCAATATTTGTAAAAATTACTACGTAGTAAGGAATTGCCGTATATTATTCATTTTTTTTTCATGTTTATGTGTTAGAAAGTGTGCCTTGATGGTTGGGCTAACACGTGCATGTCTTTTTTTTTATCTGAGATGCCGTATATTAGAATGTCGGGCATTTTACCGCGAGTACCCCTTTTTCATTTTTTTTTCATTTTTTTGCCAAGTCATTTTTCCGTAAGATATTGCGAAATAGTGTTGTAAAACTTTTGCTTTTTTAGTGTTGGAAAGTGTGTCTAGATGATCTGGCTACCCATGCGTGATTTTGTTTTTGTCAGATACGACGTAGTTATTGGTATATTGGGTATTTAACTGCGGTTGCCAATTTCTGTTTTTTTTTTTTTCAATATTTGTAAAAATTTACTACGTAGTAAGGAATTGCCGTATATTATTTATTTTTTTTTTCATGTTTATGTGTTAGAAAGTGTGCCTTGATGGTTGGGCTAACACATGCATGTCTTTTTTTTTTATCTGAGATGCCGTATATTAGAATGTTGGGCATTTTTCCGCGAGTGCCCCTTTTTATTTGTTTTGCATTTTTTTGCTTAGTCATGTTACCGTAAGGAATTGGCAAGTAGTGTCGCAAAACTTATATTTTTATAGTGTTGGAAAGTGTTTCTAGATGATCTGGCTACCCATGCCTATTTTTTTTTTAGCCAGATATGGCGTATATATAAGTATGTGTTCGATTTTCCTGTGATTGCCATTTTTTCGTTTTTTCCCATTTCTTTCAAAATTACTACGTACTAAGGAACTATCACAGAGTAATGATTCATTTATATGTTTATTTGTCGGAAAATGTGCCTTGATGGTTTGCCTAGCACGTGGCTGAAATTTTTTTTTTCTGAAATGCCGTATATTAGAATGGCCATTTTTCCACGAGTGCCCCTTTTTATTTGTTTTGCATTTTTTTGCTTAGTCATGTTACCGTAAGGAATTGGCAAGTAGTGTCGCAAAACTTATAATTTTATAGTGTTGGAAAGTGTTTCTAGATGATCTGGCTACCCATGCCTATCTTTTTTTTTTTAGCCAGATATGGCGTATATATAGGTATGTGTTCGATTTTCCTGTGATTGCCATTTTTTCGTTTTTTCCCATTTCTTTCAAAATTACTACGTACTAAGGAACTATCACAGAGTAATGATTCATTTAGATGTTTATTTGTCGGAGAATGTGCCTTGATGGTTTGCCTAGCACGTGGCTGAATTTTTTTTTTCTGAAATGCCGTATATTAGAATGTTAGCCATTTTTCCGCGAGTGCCCCTTTTTATCTGTTTTGCATTTTTTCGCTTAGTCATGTTACCGTAAGGAATTGGCAAGTAGTGTCGCAAAACTTATATTTTTATAGTGTTGGAAAGTGTTTCTAGATGATCTGGCTACCCATGCCTATCTTTTTTTTTAGCCAGATATGGCGTATATATAGGTATGTGTTCGATTTTCCGGTGATTGCCATTTTTTCGTTTTTTCCCAATTCTTTCAAAATTACTACGTACTAAGGAACTATCACAGAGTAATGATTCCTCTAGATGTTTATTTGTCGGAAAATTTTGTTTACTTTTTTTTTGATTGAATATCATCAAATTTTTTTAGCTAAAATATTATATTGTTTTACATTTTTTTTTTTTCGATTTTATTACCCTTCAAAAAAAATTTTTTGGGTCAGAATTTCAATTTTATAGTCGTAAAATAATCGACAATTATCCAGCAACCCACCATACAATTTTTATGCATATCCAATAATAATTAGATTAGTAAATAACACCTTTAAATTGACATACCCTTCCTACATTTCAAGTGGCAGATTAGGGAGTCTGAGTCAGTGTGGTTGGCGGCCATTTTGTGAACATATCCGACGCGTAAGCTGCCCTATCTATATATATTCTTGTTCCCTATAAAATTTGTGATATTTTGGTATATTTTTACCTGCATAAATATCATATTATATATTAAATACAGTATATGTATTTTTTTACGAAATTTCTAAGTACTCAAAAAATTACCTTTAGATATGGCCCCTGATATAAATGTAATTTACAAAATAATGAAGATTTTTTTACATATTTCTATTTTAGGATAACATATGTTTATTCCCTAAAAAAATTAGCCACTTCCTATTTCATTTGGGTACCCAAAAAAATTCATGAAATTTGGACAAATTTTTTTGGCCAAAAAAAGTTACTCTTTTTTTCTCATTTCAGATCTTCACCTCCATGGGTCTGACTTCATCCAAAATACATCAAGATGTGTCCTAAACATTCAAGAATCAATTCCTAAAAGGATTTGTGTATATATGTATAAACTTTTTTTTAATGAATTTTCATGTCAGGTCTTTTTTTTCTACTTAATTTTTTAAAATATTTATAATAAATAGTTTTTCTGCAGATGAGTAGTATTTATCTTTACAGTTGTTTTAAGCATTCATTGAAGTTTTTTTGGCAAAAGAAAAAAGGAGGTTACTGCAAAAACTGATTTTTCAAGAATTTTTTTTGCCGTCGGGGTCGTTCGCGTCCGAGTATACCCTTGAAGGGGTGTCCGAGGAGCGTACCTATCCAGGGTTAATATTGTGGGGTAAGTTGTTAGCTGATTAACTATCAGTGTATTGAAGGAAATCTTTTTCAATATAGGATTGGTCTCAACAATAGACTGTGCAAGGATATACAAGGTATGTTGGAAAATAACTACTGTATAATATATATTATAGTTTTCTGTCTGCAATATATACTATACTGCAAATATACTGGCTACTGTATAATCATATACTTTCAGCCGGCAACACAGGCTAGCACCTGGCGGAACGGTCCAGCCGGCTTGTCGCCAATTGGTTAGTACCTGAAGGCACCAGTCCAGCGGTTAGTACCTGACGGCACCGGTCCAGTCGGCATGCTGCCAGCTGGGTTAGTACCTGGCGGCACTATCTGACAGAGAGAGAGAAAGCATGGAGTGAAGGGCTGCCTTATTAAAATGTATGTTTACAATAAATAAGGGTGTAAGTACTTAACTTTACTGCCTTCCTCCTGAATGAGGGTTCAAATGGAAGGGGAGAATGCGTCATTCAAGCTTCCATCCAGCCACAAGATCCGTTACCAGTCACTGCCGGCTTCAGGGATGTGGATAACAATCCAAGGGAGAACTGAAGAACACTTGACAGTAGAGGGGTCTCCCACCGGCAGCCGTCACAGCCGGCACAACTTTTCCTGGAGCCTTGCATCCATAAGGGAGAGACTGAGTGACTATACAGCTGCTTATGTAGGAGCCCGGCCGGCACCACAATCTATCCGGCAAACGCTCAGATTGTAGGACGACGGCCACAGGATTGCGATAGCTAGGCCATCGCTAAAGGACAGAGAAGGGCAGGGAAAAGGGTCCTGTATCAAGTGTGGAAGGCGGCAGGATTGCCGCCACTTCTACACATGGGAGAAACTTTGTTTCAGTATCGGCGCCATCCTAGGTGGCAGAAGAATATCTATTCTTCAGCCTAGGGTCTGCCGAAATAGGACTAGTCTTCTAGACCGCAGGGGAGAAGGTGGCGGCATTATACTACAACTTCAGGTGTGGCCTAGGGAGGTTTAGCCTAAATGCCGACAGCTGTAGGCCGGCAGGGGAGTGACTACTCGTCCTGCTGTTCGGCCGCCGGCAGAAAGACTGAATACTCTGAGGTTCTGTCAATAACCAAATCCGGGATACTCACCGGCAAGGGTGGGAGACAGAAAACCTTAGCCTAGTCAAGCCAGAGTGAACTACTCTATGGCAAGGCCAGATAGGGTTATCGCCTATGACGGTACTCAGAGGGAAGGAGGGATTACAGTGAACCCTCGTTTATCACGGTAGATAGGTTCCAGACCCGGCCGCGATAGGTGAAATTCTGCGAAGTAGTGACATCATATTTACCTCTTTACTTAACATGTATATTCGGACTTTTAAAACCTTCCCTTGTACGTAGTACTGTTAACAAACCACCCTTTAATGTACAGAACACTTAATGCATGTACTACAGCACCCTAAACTAAAACAGGCACAAATATTAAAGGCAATTTTATATCATGCGTTTCCTAAACACCTAAAAAGCACGATAAAAAATGGCAACCAATGTTTTGTTTACGTTCATCTCTGATCATAATGAAGAAACAAACTCATTTAGTGTACACATATATGTATAGGTTAGTTTTTGCATCGATTATATTGATTATACAGTATGTTGATATTTTTATTACCAATGTTTTACTTTATTTTACTTAGGACTTCCAAATGAAATGTTTTTCTTTATGACGCCGCCTGAAACGACGGCGTCATAAAGTACTGTACGCTCAGTAAACAACCACGCTCAGAACAAACAAGGCATTTAACGCGCATGATGATAGTGATAAATAATGATACAGTACAGTATTTACAGTAAAAGCATTTACAAAATATGTTACCTTACAAATATAATTTACCGTATCTATATAAAATCATACAGTACTGTACAGTACATATTGTACGTAGCAAAGCAGGAAAACAATTTACGAGAGAGAGAGAGAGAGAGAGAGAGAGAGAGAGAGAGAGAGATTGTTTTACGTACGTACTGTAAATGTAAATTTTAAACAAAAAAAATCAATTTACGTGAGAGAGAGAGAGAGAGAGAGAGAGAGAGAGAGAGATTGTTTTACGTACGTACTGTAAATGTAAATTTTAAACAAAAAAAATCAATTTACGTGAGAGAGAGAGAGAGAGAGAGAGAGAGAGAGAGAGATTGTTTTACGTACGTAAATGTAAATTTTAAACAAAAAAAATATGATAGGTTACAACATGTAGACTTTCAAAACCTTCCCTTTAACTTAATGCATACAGTACAGTACTAAACTATAAAACAGGCACAAATACAGTAGAATGTGAGAATATTAAAGTAAAAAATAAAGATTGTTACTGTACTCACCACGAAAGAAGTTGAAGAAAAACTTGAATGATGATGGCGATGAATTTGCTGCACAGTAGAAATGATGATGATGAAGCTGATGATGTGTTCTCCTGTGCAGCCAGGTAGTATTTTACGTCTCTTCAGACGGAGGTGTCTTTTCCTGGGACACCTCTTCAACTTCTTCCTGGGAAACTTCTTCAATTTCTTCCGAAGGCGTACTAGCAGGAGGAACTGACTCTTTTTTGCGAGGCTGGAAGAACATTGTGATCGAAAGTTGTTGCCGCTGCTTCTTTTTTCGATCTAAGAGCATCCTGTAGGGAGTCATTATGTCATCAACCTTGTTGCAGAATTGCATCGACCGAACCATATCCTCGTCCCACTTTTGCAACATTTCTTTCAACTCCTTCGCATGGTTGCAGGCCTTGGCAAGCCGTTCTAATGTTAAGCCCGTTTCTTTGACATTTTCTTGGGTCTCTTCCTGGGTTTCACTCTCTTCTTCACTTGCCGATTTCGTCAGGTCTTCGAGGTCTGCGTCAGTTAGGGGCTGGGAATGGCAGTCCAACAACTCGTCGATGTCTTCAGTCGTCATGTCGCCAAACCCGTCACCTCCAATTATGGCAGCCAACTGCATAGATTTGCGTATTGCAGTGTGTTGGATTTCAGCAGGTGTGAATCCCTCGTCGTCGTAAACAATCTGGGGCCACAACTTCTTCCAGCTCGCATTCACGGTTGCAGGTTTCATCTCTTGCAGTGCCTTCTGAATATTCTGCAGGCACGTGGCTATGGTGTACTGCCGCCAGTACGCCTTCAAGTTAAAATCTTCATCCTCATTATCTTGGGCAGCATCCACACGCAACGAGGTCCGCCAAGGTATTCTTCGTGTAGAGGGCCTTGAACGCCCTGATAACCCCCTGGTTCATCGGTGGAATTAATGACGTGGTGTTGGGTAGCAGAAACTCAACCTGAACGCCCTCACGCGACATGTCAGTTGCGTGTCCACCAGCGTTATCCATAAGGAGAAGGATCTTGAATGGCAAGCCCTTCTCTAAGAGATATTTGCTGACTTGCGGGATAAAACACTGATGGAACCAGTTGGAGGTCAGCATCTTCATAATCCATGCTCTTTGATTATGCATCTAGTACACGGGAAGGAGATTCTTATTTTTATTTTTCAAAGCGCGAGGATTTTTCAACTTATAAATAAGCCCCGGCTTTAGCAAAAATCCAGCAGCATTGCCACACATCACGAGGGTAAAGCGATCCTTGAATGCTTTAAAGCCAGAGGCTTTGGCTTCCTCTTTGAACAGGAAAGTTCGCGACGGCATTCTCTTCCAAAACAACCCGGTCTCATCCATATTAAAGACTTGTTCCGGCTTGTATCCACCTTCGGCGATAATATTCTTGAATGTCTGGTTCGCGTAAGTTTCAGCAGCGGCAGTGTCAGCCGAAGCAGCCTCGCCATGCAGGGAAACGCTTTTCAGGGCGAAGCGTTTCTGAAACTTCGCGAACCATCCTTTGCTGGCGGAAAAACGTTGTTCCTGAGGCTGGGAATCAGTGGATGTCCCTGGTTGAGGATCATCTGCATCATCATCTTCTTCAGCATGGTTGCCGTTGTCGTCTTGAGGTTCCTTTGCAGCCAAATTATCATACAAGCTCAAAGCCTTTGTTCGGATGGTGTTCGTATCCAAGGCTATGTTCTTCTTCCGGCAGTTGGCAATCCACACAGCTAAAGCACCTTCCATGCGTACGATCGTTTTATTACGCGTTGTAACGAATCGCTTCGCTGATCTGCTAAAGGTGATTGCAGCCGTCTTTCTAATGTTCGCCTCGTCCTTCTTGATATAGCGAACAGTAGATTCGTTGATCCCAAAATGGCGCGCAGCGGACGCGTAACTTCTACCATCTTTTATCATATCGAGAAGCGTAACCTTCTCAG
This sequence comes from Palaemon carinicauda, assembly GCF_036898095.1. Lineage (NCBI taxonomy): Eukaryota > Metazoa > Arthropoda > Malacostraca > Decapoda > Palaemonidae > Palaemon > Palaemon carinicauda. Next base: position 73,966,462 of record NC_090751.1, read on the forward strand.
CAATCGTCATCATCCTTCGGTGGCGTTTAGGCTCACTACCAGCCTTAGTAGAAGCAGAATGCTTGGGAGGCATTGTACAGTAGGATTTGACAAAAAGTTCAACTTAAAAAGATCGCACACAGCACAGATTAAACTTCACAAACTTAAGAACGTCTACTCAGCGATACGCGGGAACACAAAGTGGACGACCCGGGCCCGCGAGAACCTAGATGCTGGAAGCTGGAGATGAGGGCAAAACACCAATCACAGGCTAGATAACAAAACTTGAGTTCTGATTCGTCATCTATCAGCGCTTGAACCAATCACAACCCGTCTTACAGTATATGATGCGTAGGTTACCAACTCACACAAGATACCCCGCGCATACCGTACGTACAGTATTAATAATAATAATGATAATAATAATAACAATCATAATTTTATTAACAACAACAATAATAATAATAATAACAATAATAATAATAGCTTTACGTATGCTACAGTATTTTATTCTTTTGTAGGATGTGTGTGTGTGTGTCTCTCTCTCTCTCTCTCTCTCTCTCGTACGCTTATTCGAAATGTGATTTTTGCAACAAAGAATATTATTGGATGCAGTACTACGTACGTATACATACAAAAGATTCATGGAAAAGAAGCACATCCATTACATTTGTAGTACGTACAGTAGTAGCCATCAGCAGCCTTACACCATTCTAATATTGTATGACTGCATCTGATTTGCGTTTCATGTTCGATTTAATTTTACTACGTACTGTATACAGTACTGAATTATCGTATGATAATAATACAGTAATAATAATAATAATGATAATAATAACAATAATAATTTTATTAACAACAACAACAATAATAATACACATAAAAGCTTTACGTATGCTATTTTATTCTTTTGTAGGATGTCTCTCTCTCTCTCTATCTCTCTCGTACGCTTATTCGAAATGTGATTTTTGCAACAAAGAATATTATTGGATGCAGTACTACGTACGTATACATACAAAAGAATCATGGAAAAGATGCACATTCATTACATTTGTAGTATAGTAGCCATCAGCAGCCTTACACCATTCTAATATGGTATGACTGCATCTGATTTGCGTTTCATGTTCGATTTAATTTTACTACGTACTGTATACAGTACTGTATTATCGTATGATCACATTCTCTTTTTGTGTTTTATTTCTTTCTGTGCTGAATTATATATATGTAATGCAATGAACAATCAGTAAGAGCAGATAGTGAACCCTCGTTTATCGCGGTAGATAGGTTCCAGACCCGGCCGCGATAGGTGAAAATCCGCGAAGTAGTGATACCATATTTACCTATTTATTTAACATGTATATTCACTTTTAAAACCTTCCCTTGTACGTAGTACTGTTAACAAACTACCCTTTAATGTACAGAACACTTAATGCATGTACTACAGTACCCTAAACTAAAACAGGCACAAATATTATGGGCGACTTTATATCATGCGTTTCCTAACCACGCCAAAAAGCACAATAAAAAATGACAACCAATGTTTTGTTTACGTTTATCTCTGATTATAATGAAGAAACAAACGCATTTACACATCTGTGTATAGGTTAGTTTCTGCATCGATTATATTGATTATTCAGTACAGTATGTTGATTTGGTTATTACTAATGTTTTACTTAATTTTTCTTAGGACTTCCAAATGAAATGTTTTTCTTTATGACGCCGCCTGAAACGACGGCGTCATAAAGTACGCTCAGTAAACAAACTAAGGAATTTAACGCGCATGATGAAAGTGATAAATAATGATATTACAGTAAAAGCTTTAGTAAAATATGTTATTATAAATATTATTTACCGTATCTATATAAAATCATACATACGTAGCAAAGCAGGAAAACAATCTACGAGAGAGAGAGAGAGAGAGAGAGAGAGAGAGAGAGAGAGAGAGAGAGAGAGAGAGAGAGAGAGAGAGAGAGAGAGAGAGTTGTTTTACATACGTAAATGTAAATTTTAAACAAAAAAAAATAGCCCCATTTCATATAAAATAGATTACAAATATTTTACTTTATCATATTACAGTAGTCTGTATAATACTGTAAAGTTCAGTACAGTATGTTGTTGTTAATGTCGTGGCGATGAAATTCTCACGAAACAAAAACACGCCATTCGAGTACAACAGCTGATTCTCTCTCTCTCTCTCTCTCTCTCTCTCTCTCTCTCTCTCTCTCTCTCTCTCTCTCTCTCTTCGTGTTATACAATACTTACATTTAGATGAAGAAACTAAAATTAGTTTTCTTAGTGTCAATTAAATACGAAACGAAATAATTAGGCCGAGTCTACATCCATTTCAATCATAGCTAAAAATACGGCATCCGATTTCATCAGCAAACCACTATTTTTTGGGAAATATCATTTTATTCTAGAAAATTGCCACTCTTTAAATAGTTAATTGCACATTAAGAAAGCATGTACTTTTGTTTTTAAATTTCGGGTTTGTTTTAAAAATCGAGTATTGTTGACTTCTTTTTTGTTTTACTTTTGGCTGTGATTAGATCAGCTGTCATCTAGCTGCCGCTCTTGAGTGTGTACGAATACACTAACAAAGTATCATTTATACCATTTCTTAACTTATTCAAACCGTCTACAGTATACAGTTGATATTACATAAACACCAATGTGTTATAACCTATCAAATTTTTTTGTTTATTACATTTAAACCCCCCCCTCTCTCTCTCTCTCTCTGGACTACTTTTCACTACCTCCCATTCCTTACCTCTCTCTATCTCTCTAACAAATGATATCTTTGTTGCTCCTCAAAGTTTCATTTATATTGAAAATCAATCACGATTCAATTTTCCTTACTTTCTCCAATCTCGCACCATCGGTCACATCGCGGTATTTTCGATATTTCTGGAAAATCCGCGATATATGTATATACATGGGTTATGAAAAAAATCCGCGAAGTGGTGAATCCGCGATGGTCGAACCGCGAAGTAGCGAGGGTTCACTGTATTACTAATTACAGTATTAATGGAATTACAAGTAACAAAATATCGTATTTGGGGGTCTTCAGATTTCGCGGTATTTTCGAAATTTCCGGAAAATCCACGATATGTATATATATATATAGCCTATGGGTTATGGAAAAAACCCGCGAAGTGGTGAATCCGCGATGGTCGAACCGCGAAGTAGCGAGGGTTCACTGTAATTCAAAACTGATAAAATAATCACATGCAGACACTAGTACACAAGGGGGAATACACCAAATTCATACCACAATTGTAAAAGAATATAAAACCTTCTTACAAAAAAAATGACTAAATAACTAAGCATTTCTGAGCAATTTGAATACATAAGCTGCCAGAGATGGCAACACACCAGCCGCAGGCAATAAAAGACATGCTCATCGAATAAAAACCGGGTGGAGACCCAAAATTCTCCAACACATAAGAAAAGAGTACTTGACTTAGTCGATGAGGAAGAATCTGAAGCATACATGATTGCAAAATCACTCTCAATGCTACAAAAAAAAAGCAGAAAATACTCCAAGCAACCGTCAAGATGGCGTCTGCGAAAGGAATGGTTTTACAGGAAACGTGTTAGTTGCAGCACACTGATATTGGGAGTAGTAACGGCTCTCTCGCGCACATATCCAATCCAATATCCTTCGAGACAAGGTTAACTCTATTCAGGGAAGGATAATCGTAGCTTGTTTTAAACACGTCCCTGGTGTATACACGATATCTCTCGGGATACTCGCTCCGGAGGTTAGAACTCTGTGATACCTCTACAGGTCAAATTCTCTAGTTTATCACTCGCAAATATATCCCAAGTATAAAGCTGCCTTTGAGGAACTTCCATCAGGACGACATGACTTGAGCCCAAAAACAAGTACATATGTAAGGTATACAAATATATACATATTATTATAAGATGGTTCTGTGTCTGAAAACCAAACATATAATATTATATATATCACGACTGGCAAGCTATGCAACCTCTCAAGTTCCAAACTCACCTGTTTGTTTTTATATTAAATCTGTTACACACGAAAATATTAATACCCGAGCTCTAAGACATTTATATAACTCAAAGACAGCAATATACAAAAATACTGAATATCCAAAGGTCTCTTAAATACACTCAAAACAAAACTGGCTAATTCATTCAATCTATTTAAAACCATTTTTTACTTCGATTCTTTACAGGATACGAGCTAATGCTAATCTAAACACTGGTGATTGCAAATATACACTATTTACAAAAACAAATATATTTTATATAAATTACAACACTTTGAAAATAATTTACTTAAAAAAAATAAATCACTCAAAATATTAAGTCTGAACAAAACTTACATTAAGACAAAAATGTTACGATCTGAAAATTATATAAACACTGGACTTGAAATATTAAATCTGAATAAACCTTAGACTAAGACAAAAGAAATAATACTTATGAAAATTATATAATCACTTGTTTCACTTGAAATTAAATTTTACACACTATTTAATTAGTCTTAACACTTAATGCATACAGTTAACCAGATAACGATACAAATGCCTGTCACGTTACTACAGGGCCAGTTACAAAATCTCTAAGAGAATTTTCATTAATACTCACTATGTTTACAAAAACCCGTCACACCAAAACTTTGATATTTCACTGAACACTTTTAAAACAATGCCCTGAGCTGCGTATGAGAGATAGAGAGGAGGAGATGGCTATGACTTAAGGCTGGGATTCTCTATCTGATCTATGCAACCCTGGGGGGTCGCTTTATATATGAAACTTAGCTACTTCCAGAAAGTTCCAAGTCCAATATTTGGAAGCGTGGGGGGTTGGCCTAAGGGCGTAAGGTTATTAACTAGATAAAAATGTTGAGACGAAACCTGGGTTTCAGGCAACTCTCGGATGCACAGCGAGATGACTCTCTGTCAGCTAGCTCCACCCACTCTTTGTTCTCAAAAATAAAACAAAAGCTAACATCTAACGCTAGGATTTTCGGGAATAATCCAAAGCACATGGCAAACATAGGAATTGCGTATTTCCTCTAAAACATGACACAATACCTCATAAAAATATAAAAAAAATTTCATAAGACCTGTTCACATCTCGCATGAATCACACAAAACTCTCAAACAGATCACGTAGCTGTTGAAGACGAAAAAGAAATCGAAAGAGTGATGAACTTGGAGGATTTGTTTTCCGAAGGAGATTATTCCCTTGATGTTACACTAGAGGAGAACTCTTGACTAAGTCCGAGTAAAGAGGAACGATCGGCGAGTGGACGAGATGACAAAGAAGAAATTGTCCTGGAAGAAATAGAAAACTCAGCGTTAGAAGTAGGACAAGTGAGTAGGAAAAGATTGATAGGATCACAATGAAAGGATGCAACGTTAAGAGTTATTGTACTGTGTGGTGGATGAGACGAAGGCACAGCAGTCTCCAACCTGTTATTATCTTGAGGATGGGTTGCTTATGAGGAAGCATAGACCCACCGATATCCCTGGGAATGCCCAATGGGGGATATATCGCCAGATAATAATTTACGCACTGTTGAGAAGACAGGTGATCGCTGTAGCGCAGACAGGACATATGGTGATAAGGAAGACGACGGAGATTATGAAACACTTTTTCTGATCTGGCATGCATACATACTTAGTGAATTCGTGGACGATTTCTTTGTGATTTTTACACGTGGTTTGTGATTTGTTTTATTTTCACTCATTTGTGATTACAGTACTGTACTGTGTATTATTGTGATAGACAATGGCTCCTAAGATGTCGAAGAAGGAAAGCAGTAAGAAGAAGCTGATGATAACGATCGAGATGAAGAAGGAGATCATCGAGAAGCATGACCAAGGCATGCGTGTGAAAGACATTGCTAGTTTATTCAATCGCTCGCAGTCGACGATATGCACAATATTAAAGAAAAAAGAAGAAATAAAGGCCGCTAAAGTAGCTAAAGGTGTATCGTCGTTGTCAAAACAACGGGCACCTATTCTTGATGACGTAGAAAATTTATTAATGGTGTGGTTAAATGAAAAGTAGCTCGCAGGAGATTCAGTAAATGAGAACATGATTTGCGAGAAGGCAAGAACCATTTACGAGGACTTGGTGAGAAGTGAGCCAGGCACATCAGCAGAAAAAGAAAGTTTTAAGGCAAGCCGTGGTTGGTTTGAAAAATTCAAGAAGAGAACGGGTATCCATAGTGTTGTTCGGCATGGCGAGGGGGCCAGCGCCGATACGAAGGTAGCAGAGTCTTTTGTGAAAGACTTCAAAAGGCTCGTGGACTCCGAGGACTACGTTTCCCAACAGGTGTTTAATTGCGATGAGACAGGCCTCTTTTGGAAGAAAATGCCCAGGAAGACCTACATCACGGCAGAAGAAAAGGCCCTGCCTGGCCATAAGCCCATGAAAGACCGTCTAACCCTGCTGTTCTGTTCCAACGCCAGTGGGGATTGCAAAATTTAACCTCTCCTGGTGTATCACTCGGAGAATCCACGAGCCTTCAAGAAGAACAATGTGCAGAAGAAAAAGTTGCACGTCATGTGGCGTTCTAATACGAAGGCTTGGGTGACAAGGATCTTCTTCGTTGAGTGGATGAACGAGGTTTTTGGTCCCGAAGTCAAGAGATACCTCCTGGAGAAGGACCTCCCACTCAAAGCCTTGCTGTTAATGGACAATGCTCCTGCCCATCCTCCAGCCATTGAAGAGGACATAGCGGAGGAATACAAGCTCATTAAGGTGAAGTTCCTACCCCCCAACACCACTCCAATACTCCAGCCCATGGATCAGCAAGTGATCTCAAATTTTAAAAAACTTTATACCAAAGCTATGTTCCAGCGCTGCTTTGAAGTAACAGAGGGCACCAACCTTACCCTCAGAGAGTTTTGGAAGGATCACTACTCCATCTACAACTGCCTGACTTTAATTGATAAAGCCTGGCAAGGAGTCACCAGGAGAACCCTCAATTCCGCCAGGAAAAAACTGTGGCCCGACGCCGTTGCAGAACGGGATTTCGAGGGGTTCGAACCCAACCAGGAGGAAGCAGTTGACGAGGATATTGTGTCCTTGGGCAAGGCAATGGGGCTGGAGGTGGACATGGATGACATTGACGACCTCCTGCAGGAGCATAAGGAGAAGCTGACCACCGAGGAGCTGAAGGACCTGCACGAGCAGCAGCAAAGAGAGGTAATAGAGGAAATCTCATCTGAGGAGGAGGGAGGCACTGCAAAATCACTGTCTTCGAGTGAGATAAAAGATTTTTTAAAGAAGTGGGAAGACGTGAAAAGTTTTCTTGAGGAAAATGTCCCGAATAAGGCTGAAACAGACCGTGCAATAAATTTATTAGTCGATAATGGGGTGGGTCACTTCTATAAAATTTTAAAGAACAGACAAAAGCAGGTGTCTATTGAAAAATATCTTGTGAAGGGGGAGAAAAGAACTGTGAAAGACGACCACCAAGAGTCTCCCAAACGCAAAACCAGTGATAGTGAACGCCATTCTCGCGAGAGAACTCCAGTCAACGTTCCTTTAGTTCTCATGGAGGGAGATTCTCCCTCCAAGCAGTAACCCACTCCTCCTCCTTCCCCTCCTCTCGTCTCCATCAAGCCAGCAGCGACACTCCTCTAAGGTAAAGTTCAGGTTTACTGTGCATGCATATCCATATTTTCATCATAAAATGACTGCAATATTTTAATAATTTTGTGTAGAGTACAGTAGAGTACTGTATGTGTAAGGAAAAATTTGTGAAAATTGGTTTTTGTAGATGGGTTGAACAAATTATTTCGATTTTATAACATTCTTATGGGGAAATTCGTTTCGCGATACGAATTTTTCTGTTTACGAGTTCGCATTAGGAACAAATTAAATTCGTAAACCGAGGTTCTACTGTAAGTGAAAATAGAAAATAAATTCTTTAAGATGCAAATACACTGTAATCTCTTCCTTTTGTGGTTGATCTATGTAAATTCCAACCTTCCTTATTGCTGTGACTATTGCTAGTAGTTCCTTTTCAATTGTCAAGTAGGCTCACTGCTGCTTCTTCAGCTTCGACGACATAAAACAAACAGGGTAAAGAATTCCTTCCTTATCTTCTTGTAATAAGACAGCTTCAATCCCGTTATCAGACGCATCCACTTGGAAAAGGAATTCCTCGTTGAAATCTGGTGCTTGGAGTATTGGTCTCGAAGTTAATATGGCCTTCCTTGGATTTTTCTGTTTTCCTGGTATCTTGATAATGTAGGTCTGGTTACTGCTCATCTCAAAAAATCCGGAATGGTTCTTGGAATTCATAGCCGAGAGGGGATCTCCATATCGGAGAGTAAACCAACACCTGTTGTCCTACCTCAAACTGTCTGTGTGTACTCTTCATACCAAACCTTTTCTTCACTCGTCCTAGATTCGTTTTCGCGTCTTCAAAGGAAAATTTCCCTAACTCGCCGATCCTTTTCCTCAAATCTTGAACATTTTCTCCTTCCGTTTCCTCCCAATCTTTCCATTTACCTGCTAACATTTCAATCAGTCGTCGTACCTCTCGTCCAAATACCATCTCGTTTGGGCTACATCCCATGCTTTCTTGATAAGCATTACATACCTCAAACAACATCAGCGGTAGTCCTATGTCCCATTCATTCCACGTTTAGTTGCGGAACTTTGATAACATACCTTTCAAAGTTTGATGAACACTGTCTAATGCACCTTGCGTCTCCAGATGATAAGCAGTTTCACATCCAACAGTTTCATTACATCCTAGAATAATTTTGACGTGAAATTCGTTCCTCGGTCACTTTGAACGATTTCTGAAATAGCAAATTTAGTAAAAAAAGTCTAGTAACTTCCTGGCGATTATTTTGGTACTGATGTTTCTGACAGGTATGCCTTCTGGGTATCTGGTCACTGGACACATCAAGGGTAACATATATTCGTGACCTTTTTTCGTCC